>NW_004444062.1:1311070-1342049 GCF_000243295.1 Trichechus manatus latirostris
AAAGAAGACATTCAAGCAGCCCACAGACACATGAGGAAATACTCATGATCACTAGCCATTAGAGAAATGCAAATTAAAACCACAGTGAGATACCATCTCACCCCGGCATTACTGGCACGAATCAAAAACACTGGAAATAACAAATGTTGGAGAGGCTGCGGAGATCGGAACTCTTATGCACTGCTGGTGGGAATGTAAAATGATACAAGCATTTTGGAAAAGGATATGGCACTTCCTTAGAAAGCTAAAAATAGAAATACCATACTATCCAGCAATCCCACTCCTAGGAATATATCCTAGAGAAATAAGAGTTGTCACTCGAATAGACATATGCACACCCATGTCCATGGCAGCATTGTTCACAATAGCAAAAAGATGGAAACAACCTAGATGCCTATCAACAGATGAATGGATAAACAGACTATGGTACATAAACACAATGGAGTATTATGCAACAATAAAGAACAATGATGAATCTGTGAAGCATCTCATAACATGGATGAAACTGGAGGACATTATGCTGAGTAAATAAATCAATCACAAAAGGACAAATATTGTATGAGACCTCTACTGTAAAAACTCATGAAAAAGTTTACACACAAAAAGAAACAAACTTTGTTGGTTACCATGGATGGGAGGGGTGGAGGGGGGAACTAAATAGACAATAGATAAGTGGTAACTTGGGTGAAGGGTAAGAGAGTACACAATACTGGGGAAGCCAGCACAACTTGTACAAGCAAAGGTCATGGAAGCTCCATAGACACATCCAAACTCCCTGAGGGACTGAATTGCTGGGTGGAGGGCTGTGAGGACCATGGTCTCAGGGAACATCTAGCTCAATTGGCATAACACAGTTGGTAAAGACAATGTTTTGCATTCTACCTTGGTGACTAGCATCTGGGGTCTTAAAAGCCTGTGAGCAGCCAGCTAAGATCCGCTACTGGTCTCTTTCGGGAGAAAGGGAGAATGAAGAGAACAGGATCCATGGAAAGGATTAGTCCAAAGGACTAATGGACCACAGCTACCACAGCCTCCACCAGACTGAGTCTAGTACAGCTAGATGGTGCCCGGCTACCACCACTGACTGCTCTGACCGGGATCACAACAGAGGGTCCTGGACAGAGCTGTAGAAGGGTGTAGAACAAAATTCTAACATGCAAAAAAAGACCAGATTTACTGGCCTTACAGCCACTGGAGAAAGCCTGAGAGTATGGCCCCCAGACACCCGTTTAGCTCAGTGGTGAAGTCACTCCTGAGGCTCACCATACAGCCAGGGACTGGACAGCCCCATAAAAAAAAACAGGACTAATGAGGTACAGCAGTCCAGGGACAAGGACTAGAAGCCAGGAGGGGACAGGAAAGCTGGTGATAGGGAACCCAAGGTTGAGAAAGGACAACGTTGACATGTCGTGGGGTTGTTAACCATTGTCATAGAGCAATATGTGTACTAACTGTTTAATGAGAAACTATTCTGTTCTGTAAACCTTCATCTAAAGTACAAAAAAAAAAAAGAATATCTATGTGAGATCAAATTGACAACAGCAACTCAAAAGGTTTGATGGCAAGCCTGGGGGCAGTGAGTTGAAGATAATGGTGATGGAATAATTTGGAAAAGGATAGTGAGAATAGCAGTACAACTGGAAGAATGTAATCAATGTCACTGAATTGTACATGTAGAAATTTTTGAAATGGTGTATCTTTGGCTATGTATATTTTCACCAAAAAAGAAAAAAGGTCCTCCAAGGTTGAGAAGGGAGAGTGTTGACATGTTGTGGGTTTGTTAACCAATGTCATAAAACAATATGTGTACTAACTGTGTAATGAGAAACTATTTGTTCTGTAAACCTTCACCTAAAGTACAATTAAAAAAAAAAAATTTAAAAAAAGAATGAGGGCTATCAGTGCACAAAATAGTGGGTTTAATATTGGATCTACCATTCTCCAACTGAGTGTCCTTGAGCAAATTGGTTAACCTCTCCAAGCCTCAGCGTCCTCATCAGTCTAATGGGGATAATAGTAGGATCTGTTGCATGACGTTTTAAAGGATTAAATAAAATGATGCATACAAAATGCTTCGTATGATACTCAACAGCTATAATTCTTACCAGTTACTTAAACTAGCTAAATATACTTACTGTTTGGAGGACAGAGAGAAGAATGGAACCAGGTGAGCATAATTAACTCTGACAAGGAATCAAGGTAATCCCATTCTGTTTCTGGTCCGATTCTAGGACTTCAAGGCTGAACCAGTCTGACATTCTCAGACCCTAGAAAAAGACTCCAATTTGCAGCAGTCTCATTCACTCTGTATAGCTCTGTACTGTTTACCTTTTATTAAGCACTGTACTGGGGTCAGGGGATTTCAGTGTTGGCTTATACCCAATCACTGTGGATACTGAGCAGGCACAGGCTGTCTCAGACTCCTGGAGCTGCTAAACTCAACAGTATCCATCATTTCCATCTGATAATTACCTAAACTCTCTAAAATAAACACAACCACAGACCAAGGAGGATCATGAAAGAGTCCCCAGAACAACTGTTTTCCAAATAGACTTTTAAGGTTCAATTTTCATCTTTGAATACCCTGCTGTATCCTATAGAGTATTTTGCACATACAATTCTCAGAAAAGTGTTTGCTGAATTAAAATTAACTAAGCTAGATTTTAACGTCAGAATCAAACAGACCTCATGCTGAAAAAGAAAGTAAATAACAATTAACCTAATTGCATCCGTCTCTTCCTGTCCTGCTTCCAGTCCATACACAATCTAAGAAATAATACATATTTACTTTTAAGACAAAAGATCTGAGTCATGCAATGCTATTGGTCCCCTTCAAGACAACATCTTCTCTACGTTAGAGACTAGCAAATGCTAGAGAGCAAATAACGTACTTTGCCTACAGAACCCTAGTTCTAGAAGAAATCAAGAGCAATAAATCAAGTTTACCTATTAGGTGGGGAATTCTGGTGGCACAGTGGTTAAGTGCTCAGCTGCTAACCGAAAGTTTGGTAGTTCAAACCTACCAGGCGCTCTGCCAGAAAAGATGTGGCAGTCTGCTTCCTTAAAGATTACAGCCTTGGAAATCCTATGGGGCAGTTCTGCCTTATCCTATAGGGTCACTATGAGTCGTAATAGACTGGACTTGGCTGCCTTCAACTTATAAAACCCAAATGTCTCAAACACCCAGCTCACTTAGCACCATGCGGCCACAAGCTGAGACTTTATTCTTGAGACTGAAACAAGGATTTTGCTATTTCTTCTCGAATAGAGGAGTTTATAACAGGAAAGGGGGAAAATCAGTTTTGTGAGCTTCTTTATTCAGATTATCACAAAATAGAATACTTACAAAGATGTCTTATGGTAAAAATATTTTTTAAATAGCTGCAGTATTACTCCAGGATATGTGTGTATAAATTCATCTCTTAATTCCTGAAAAAGTAATAACCAATAAATGAAATTCTGCATTTTTTTTTCTTTTTACACATAAGGTGTTTACTTCTCAAAATTCAGTGTGGAACCATACCAATGGCAAACCCAACTGCCATGGAGTGGAGAGAAGATCAGAAAGAGTGAATGATCAAGGCACTCAGGAATAAAGATCAATTAAAAAACCATCAGAAATACTGAGTCAGATCCAGAGATACTCAAGGTATTCTACTGTACACCATAGAATACCATAAAATAAAACTTAAAAAAAACCCAGTTGCCATCAAATTGATTCCAACTCATCACAACCCCATGTGTGTCAGAGTAGAACTGGGCTCTGTAGGATTGTCAATGGCTGATTTTTCAGAAGTAGATCGCCAGACCTTTCTTCCCAGGCATCTCTGGGTAGACTTGAGCCTCCAGCCTTTTGGTTAGCAGGCAAGCGTGTTAATCGTTTGCACCACCCAGGGAATATATATCACAAGGCTGAGGTTTGTCTGTGGGATTTTGCCAGAATCAGTATATAAAGAAGAGCACAGTAAAGTAGAGTCACTGTATTAGAAATGTCAGCCTAGGAAAGGAAAAGTAGTTTTGCAAATCAGCAGCAGATTTCAAAAGAACGTCAGTGCTCACAGTGGTGGATTGGGAGCTTACGTCCCCTAGAGTGTCAGTTTCTTTTTTTATGATGAGAAGGTGCCTGTAGAATAAGTGTAAAGGTCCTTAAGAATCTTCAAATCTGCTGAGATAAGATGGCAATGCTCTCAGAGACTACCCTGCTATTAAATTTTTCTTAATTGGTATTTTAAATTGATGAAAAAGTAGAATGTCAAAAGAAACATGCAAAGCTGACTGAAAAATACAGATTACAGAAATCCTTACCCTGAGGCAGCTTTCTTGTCTTATTCTTGTTGTCGAATTTTTTTTAATCACTGAAAATTTAACATACATCATCTTTTACCAATAAATTGACATAAATGTAAAATGAACAGGCCCTACAACTTTAAGGTATCACAAACTATATTTTATAATTATTTTGTTTTGTTTCTTCCAAGAGCATGATGTTAGAATGGAGCCCTGGGACATTCTAATTCTATTATCCTATCATCGTTGCCAAGGTAACAGGAGACTGTTGATTCGGCTGTCTGAGATGAAAGCTAAAATTTACAAGGAGAGGAAAATGGAGAACCAGCAAGACAGAGAAAACCTGTGTTCATTTATAGATCTAAAGAAGTTTATCCTTTTGGGGTGTTATCATATTTTTAAGACCACAAATAAACTAGGAAATTTCTGAAGAGCACATGAGTGTTACTCAAAAGAGGTCAGTGGGAAGGAAGTTCCCCTGAAGAGTAAGCATGATGGAATATCGATTATGGGCTCTGTGGCTGGAAAAGCACATCACCCAAGAAACCGTGGAGTTTACTCAACTGTCCTGGAGTATCAGTTACACTTTGAAGAGGAGACTTCTGAGGATGTATTTTTGTGCCTTGTAGCATCTTTTGCTAAATGAGTTAATCCCATTTCCAAAGCTTTTGCACATTTAAACTTAGAACTCTAAAATAATCTGTTTGGTTTTGATCTGCTCTGTTTGCAAATAAAATCTTTTTTTCAGTATGAATATTAGAAAACTAAGTCATATTAGAAACTAAGTAACATTTACTTATAACGGCTGCCCACGATTAGAAGGTAGTCACAAAGGGCATTTGAGACCATCTTTGCTCGCAAGGAGTTTATCGTCTTCTTGGAGGAACAAACTACAAAGGAAATTAAATCCAATACAAAGTAGGGCCATATATGTGCAAAGTGAGTAGCAGACCATTCCTGTTGAGCTAAAACAAGCAGGACACGGTATGAATCAATAGATCTCCTTTGCTTCTTCCTTTTATCATAAATTGATATGTGCAGAGATCATTCCTGGTTTGTGACTGAAAGAAGCATTGGGGTAGGGTAATGTTATTATTTGTTGTGGTTGTATTTTGGGCAGGGAAGCCAAAAGATAGTTTACGTCAGGGATGAAAAGGAATAATGAAGATGATGTATCTGATGCTTGCTTGGGTTCTTGGACTGGGTTTGAGGCTCCAAGGTTAGAGGAGTGACAGCCAGAAGCTGGGAGTCTCTTGGAAAGCTCAATGGACTCTAAGAACAAGCACTGTAGCTTAGAGACCCAGGGAACAGAATGAGGTGTGGAGTCAGGGAGAAGAGCATGTATCCACTTCCAGATGCATCTCTGACAACTGGGGAAAATTCTGCAACTCTTAGCAGCCCTTGGGAGCATTAGGAAACAACACTCTGGGCACGGACATTGTGGCTTCACAAGTGGCAGGGACAGGGGAAGTAGCTGACATCCATAAGGCAGGTCTAGGCAACTTCAGGTGCTATGGACACTGATAAGCTTAAGGACATGCCACTTAGGGCTGGACTCACAGACTGTTTTGTGGTTTCCCATGTGAGATTCACTCTACCTCCTTTTCCCAAAATAATTGTGAAGGCTTTGGCGTTGGAGATGCTGAGGTCCTGCAATCCGTCAGTTGAGCACTCAGAGGCATTGTAATTTAGGAATCATTTTTTCCCTCAGGCTATGGAACCCTGCAACATATGTCACCAGTGCATAAATGTGAAAGGGCTAAACCTAGAAGCTGTTCAGATAGCTAAAATAGGAGGAGTCAGGATCTTCGTATTGACTACTATATTTCTTCAGTTCTAAGACATGCATTTTTTTCACTTTTTAACATCTCTGAAATTGGTTCCTCTGAACATCTCCGTGTTGCAATTACGTACTGATGACCTGGCCAGCCTCGAGGTGGGGATGCTCACTCTGTCTTTTGTCCTTTGGGTCTCCTTCCATAATGCTCTTGCATCTGGTTTATTTAAGAGGAAGTGCAATGGAATAGGAAATGATCCCCACTTCCCCACCCACCACTCTCTTGCCCTTCCTCCTCCTGACTGCTCTTCCTCTGTACCCCCGCTTTGTCTCACTAGAGCCCCCACCTTTCATCTTGTTTCCTTTCAACCCTCCAACCTCTATCTCAGTAAAGGTTTTCCCATGAACTGCAGGTGTGGAACCCTGTGTTTACATTCTCTTCTCAGGTCCCTGTCCCTGCTTTGCGTAGCATTTAGAGGAAAGGAAAAAAAAACCAGCTACTGTACCTGGAAAAAAAGAAAACCTGTCATCAAATCAATCGGTGGCAGTCATGAC
Source organism: Trichechus manatus latirostris (assembly GCF_000243295.1). Classification (NCBI taxonomy): domain Eukaryota; kingdom Metazoa; phylum Chordata; class Mammalia; order Sirenia; family Trichechidae; genus Trichechus; species Trichechus manatus. Next base: position 1,317,690 of record NW_004444062.1, read on the forward strand.
ATAGTTGTCTTTGCCTGCGCATGTGCATCAAAACTGACAGACTGGGTTGGAAGAAAATCCCAGAAACAATAACAAAGCACACCTTTAAGAAAATGCATTATCAACACTCTTGATTGCAGGATGGACGGCATAAGATGAAACGGCATTTACATAAATGACCAATTCAATAGAATCAAACTCTGAGTAGAAATACTTTTAGAAATGTACTAGTCAATTTATTTTGCATTTATTTTCCTTCAGATGTATGCCCAAGAGTGACATATGGGAGTAATCTCTGAATAAGTAACCTAAAAGAGGTTTTTCCATATGTCTAAAATAAAACCTTCAAGTGAATCTGATATAAGGTCATGAATAAATCAGTAGTTTTTTTGTTTTTCTTTCTTTTTTAATGGTTCATAAAATAAGGACTCATCTTCCAGCTCATGGCATCTTAGGTTCAATGAAATGTAGGCGTATGCCACAATATTCATGAGCATGTAGCCTTTATTGAATGCCATGCAACATCCAGAGGGACAGGTGAGAAAGGCCTTCATTATCAGAAAGGGCGCGTTCTCAATGGCGGTCCATCAGGAACATACTGGAATCCAGAAGACAATAATAAATTTCTCTACTATTTCCATAGTCACCTTTCTATCCAATAAAAGCCAGTCTAAGAGGAACATCAGGGATCTCCTCTCCCCACGTCCATCTCCCTCTTCCCTTTCTTTTTTCTCTTTCTACTCTCTTCCCAGGGTCCCATCTCCATTTGGTTAGCATACTGTGTGCTCAAAGTCCCTGAGCCAGGCTGGACTCATCCCTCTCTGGCAAGAAGCTCAGATCTTCAGATATTCCGTATTTGAACATCTTTGAAACCAGCAAGACTTTCTCTGGCCAGTATTGATTACTCCTCAGAACATAAATGCAATGTGTTACTATACTAGTTAAAAAAAAAAAAAAAACTCCCCAGCAGGGGCAGGAACAAGAAGAAATGAACTTGGTAAAAGAGATAGAGAATATTATTTATTACCATATTTAATCCATGTAACATTTCTGATAGTAGGAGATTATGAAACACCCATTTTACAGATGGGGAAACTATGACTAAATGGTGAAGTCATGTACTAACACTAACATGAGCTAATAGAATATGGAGCTAGGAGAGCACGTAAGAAGTGACTCACAATGGAGTAAAAAAAAACCTTGTATTTTACTTACAATTGTAATAAGTACAGTGAGTTTTAATAATGAGGGTCTGTGTTTACAAATGTTTATTTTAGAAAAGTTTATTAAGGCTTACTTATAGGGTATTTAATTAAATCTTATTTTTAAAAAAACTATAATTTCTGTTTATATTTACACTACCCAATATTGGTAGAGAATAAAAGAAGGCTACAAAATGCACACAATACAGCAACATAAAACAATTGGAAAAAAGGAGAAATAGACAAAATAAAGACAGGAGGTGAGTATTAATATACCTCTTCACCAGATTGTCTATGCCAAGAAATTTGGAAGGCAGGTACCTGGTCAACTGACTAGAAGAATCCATATTTGTACCCATTCCAAAGAAAGGTGATCTAAAAGAATGCAGAAATTATCAAACAATATTAATATCACACTCAAGTAAAATTTTACTTAAGGTCATTCAAAAGTGATTGCAGCAGTACATCACAGGAAACTGCCAGAAACTGAAGTTGGATTCAGGAGAGGACGTGGAACAAGGGATATCGTTGCTGATGTTAGATAGATCATGGCTGAAAGCAGAGAATACCAGAAAGATACTTACCTGTGTTTTATTGACTATGCAAAGGCATTCAACTGTGTGGATCATAACAAATTATGGATAACATTGCAAAGAATGGGAATTCTAGAACATTTCATTGTGCTCATGAGGAACCTGTACTTAGATCAAGAGGCAGTCCTTGAAACAGAACAAGGAAATACTGCATGGTTTAAAATCAGGAAAGGTGTGAGTAATGTTTGTATCCTTTCACCATACCTATTCAATCTGTATGCTGAGCAAATAATCCGAGAAGCTGGACTATGACTATATGAAGAAGAATGAGGCATTAGGATTGGAAGAAGACTAATTAAAAACCTGCGTTATGCAGATGACACAACCTTGCTTGCTGAAAGTGAAGAGGACTTGAAGAACTTACTGATGAAGATCAAAGACCACAGCCTTCAATACGGATTACACCTCAACATAAAGAAAACAAAAATCCTCACAACACTGCCAATAAGTGATATAATAATCAAAGAAGAAATATTGAAGTTGCAAAGGATTTCATTTTACTTGGATCGACAATCAATGCCCATGGAAGCAGCAGTCAAGAAATCAAGACACATTGCACTGGGCAAATCTGCAGCAAAAGACCTCTCTACAGTGTTAAAAAGCAAAGGTGTCACTTTAAGGACTAAGGTGCGCCTGACTCAAGCTATGGTGTTTTCAATCACCTCATATGCATGTGAAAGCTGGACTGTGAATAAGGAAGACCTAAGAAGAATTGATGCCTTTGAACTATGGTGTTGACAAAGAATATTAAATATACCATGGACTGCCAGAAAAACAAGCAAATCTGTCTTGGAAGAAGTATAGCCAGAGTGTTTATCGAAACCAAGGATGGCGACACTTAATCTCACCTACTTTGGACATGTTATCAGCAGAGATTAGTCCCTGGAGAAGGACATCATGCGTGGTAGAGTAGAAGGTCAGTGAAAAAGAGGAAGACCCTCAAGGAGATGGATTGACACAGTGGCTGCAACAATAGGCTCAAGCATAACAACGTTTGTGAGGGTGGAGCAGGAACAGGCAGTGTTTCATTGTGTTGTACATAGGGTCGCTATGAGTCAAAACAGACTGGACAACAATTTACCAGGTTAAAGAGAGTGCAGCACAATGAGATAAAATTATTCCTAGTTCATTGTTTATCCCACCATTCTGTCCTGTAGTTAGGTGCTGTGCTTGAACCCATCATTGCAGCCATGGTGTCAATCCATCTCCTTAAAGGTCTTCCTCTCTTTCGCTGACTCTCTACCAAGCATGATGTCCTCTTCAAGGACTGGTCCCTCCTAATAACATGTCCAAAGTACATGAGACAAAGTCTCACCATCCTCTCTTCCATGTAGCACTCTGGCTGTACTTTTTCCAAGACAGATTTGTTTGTTCTTCTAGAAATCCATGGTATATTCAGTATTCTTTGACAACATCATAAGTTAAAGGTATCAGTTCTTCCAGATTCCACATACATGAGACAATTGAAAATACCACGCATGGCTTGGGTCAGGTGCACCTTAATCCTTAAAGTGATATCTTTGCTTTTTAATACTTGAAAGAGGTTTTTTTGTAGCAGATTTGCCCAATGCAATGCGTCCTCTGATTTCTTGACTGCTGCTTCCATGGGCGTTGATTATGGATCCAAGTAACGTAAAACCCTTTATAACTTCAATCTTTTCTCCGTTTATCATGATGTTGCTTATTGGTGCAGTTGTGAGGAATTTTGTTTTCTTTATGTTAAGGTATAATCCATACTGAAGGCTGTGGTCTTTGATCTTCAACAGTAAGTGCTTCCAATGTCATTTCTGTCACCTAGGGCATATTTTCCAACTACTGATTCTTCTTTGTCTCCAACCTTCCATTCCAATCACCAATAATTATCCGTGCAACTTAAGTGCATGTTTGATCAATTTCAGACTGCAGAAGTAAGTAAAAATCTTTATTTTTTTATCTTTGGCATTAGTGATTGTTGCATAAATTTGAATAATAGTCATATTAACTGATCTTCCTTGTAGGAGTATAGATATCCTATCACTGACAGTGTTGTGCTTCAGGATAGATCTTCAAGTGTTCTTTTCCTATTTAATTTCACCAAACCTGTTGCTGTGGAGTTGATTCCAACTCATAGCGACCCTATAGGGCATAGTAGAACTGCCCAATAGGGTTTCCAAAGAGTGGCTGATGGATTCTAACTGCAGACTTTTTGGTTAGCAGCTGAGCTCTTAACCACTGAGCCACCAGGGATCCTGAATGTGATGCCATTCCTCTTCAGTTTGTCATTCCCGGCATAATAGGCCATAAGATTGTCCGATTCAAAATGGCCAATATCAGTCCATTTCAGCTCATTAATGCCTAGGATATCGGTTTTTATGAGTTCCATTTCATTTTTGACAACTTCCAATTTTCCTAGATTCATATTTCATAATTCCACTTTCCTATTACTCATGGATGTTTGCAGCTGTTTCTTCCCATTTTGAGTCGCGCCACATCAGCAAATGAAGGTCCTAAAAGCTTTACTCCATCCACATCATTAAGGTCAACTCTACTTTAAGGAGGCAGTTCTTCCCTAACCGTATTTTGAGTGCCTTCCAACCTGAGGGGCTCATCTTCCAGCACTGTGTGAGACAATGTTCCGCTGTTATTCATAAGGTTTTCACTAGCCAATTTTTTCAGAAGTGGACTGCCAGGTCCTTCTTCATAGTCTTTCTTAATCTGTAAGCTCTGCTGAAACTTGTCCACCACGGGGTTACCCTGCCGGTATTTGAAATACTGGCGGCATAGCTTCCAGCATCACAGCAACACCCAAGCCACCACAGTACGACAAACTGACAGACAATTTATGTCCTACATAAATGAAATGTTTGAATTAAAGTAGAATACCAGTAACCTTTCAGTAGTCAGAAATCAATTTCCATCGTTGTTTTTCTTTTTTTTTTTTTGCTTTTGTTTTTCTGTTTTTTTTTTAACTTTTCCCTTTACAAACTCAATTGCTTAATTTCCCAACCCATTCATTTACTCAACAAACACTTTTTAGTATATTTTGTGTACCCACCATTGCCCTTCCTTACCCGTACAGAAAATAGCCTGCTCTGCTTCTTCTTTGAGTCATCATCCAGTTCCAGTACCTGCACAGTACCATTTGAACATGAGTGTATTAACCTCCAAAAGTCCCCAATCTACCTGCAATTATTTGTGTTTAAGATGATAGTATTCCAAAAATAGTGTTTTTCACCAAAACTAATTCCCTTTCTTCCAATTATGTACACAAGAAGAATGAGAAATGTCCTGATTTACAGTCTGCTTGGGTTCCCTTATTAAGAAAGATATTTGTCCTTTATCAATAAGTAACTTAAATTATACCATCCTGACAAACCGCAGTGCACAGTGAATAACACCCTTTAATCAAAAAGAGCATTTTCACTGAAGGCTATTTTATCTTTTTCAGAAATTTTTTTCTCCCCTTCATAAAAGTCTAATTACATTTCAGACACAGGCAGAGGGTGACATTTTAGAAATGAATTATAATCAGCACTCTGCTTTCTTTTTCTTAAACTTGGGTTTCTGGAATTCCTTTTATGTATATCACTTTTTACTCTATATACATAAAAAATATTTGAGTCTAAAAGGCTAAACTCTTTCAAAAAATTCTTAATCTAAGTCTATGAATCTATTTAATTTCTGTATGCTGAAATAAACTTTTCTTCATATCAGATATCTTGCTCAACCTGTCAATATTGAATTCTCCAAAACCAATTTATAGGAGATCCTTAATGAGCTGAAAGTATCAGCCTAGCTCTCAGTATAAACTTAAAGATTAGTATCAGAAATGGTGCAGGGTAGTGCAGAAATAATCAATATGTACATCACGCACCTGAAAATATTGAATCACTGTAGAATGTAACATACAAGTTGGCTTAATTTCCTTCAACTTCATAGAGAAACCTGCAAGAAAGTTTAGCATATAAAATGTAAAGATATTACTAAAACTGGGGAATTTTATCTTTTTAATCACATTCCATCCTAAAGTAGTTCTCACCAATGAATCTAGGCACTTATATTTAGTATTCTTCTACATAACAGACATAGTATACCTCATAGTTGTTTTTTTTTTTCTTTTTTTTACTTCCATTGACTGAATGCACAGCAACCTGATTATCAGAGCCTATGATATATGGGATTGGTCTGGAAGTCAGATTCCTTTTTTTTTTTTTTTTCAGTTTATCCTTTTATTTATTGAGTCATTTCTCTTAATACATTCAAAACTTCAAGTGTTTTCTATCCAGAGCTATACTTAAGAACACACTAAGATAAGCAAGAAGTAAATTCTACCCCACATCTAAATCTCCAGGGTCAATATATTATTTTGAAAATTGTATCGCCTTAGCTGTATACCTGTTTATGGCCTACCTTAGAAGTATATTTTACCTAAGTATCACATAATTGGGTATCTGTTAAACAAACGATAAAACTGCATAATAAAATTCTGGCCTTAAATATGAACATTAGAATGCTATTTTAAAACATGGAGAAATGTCTATTTTAAAATAGTTCTAAAACAATTGTAAAAGCAAATTATATAACAAAAGAATTTCTGTTTATTTTCAATAGATAAAGAAAGATAATTAAATACATAAATGTTGGGGGATATGGGGAAAATTAAAAGTCTTCTAAAATTATTGGTGGGTCGATACACTAATGCAGATATTCTGGACCTCATTTTCCAGCAACCCTACTCAAGGGTATATATCCTAGAGAAGTTGTGTCACATGTCCGTGAAGGGATATGTATGAGAAGGTTTATTTCAATATTGTATGGAGTAGTGGGGAACTGAACACAATAATTCTGCCAAATGCAATGTGGAAATCAGAATCAATGAGCTAAGTTTACATGTAGCAACACAGATATATCTTTAATATATAGTGTTGAAAAAAAAGATTTAGAAATAGAATGAGTTCTCCAGGCAATAACGGAATATTGTTTAGGCAAAATAAAAAACATGTGCGTACAAAAAGCAACATTACAGAGTTTACAAGGCTGAGTAAATAGAAGTACATGCAGGAGTTACACATAAAATAGAGGAGGGGAATGAGAGTGGAAATAAATGATGAAGGGGGAAAGAAGGGCTTTTCATAGACCAGTGATAATAGAGCACCATGAACAACAGGGTCTGATTAATTCACCTTTTGTGCTCAGAAAATAAATATTTGATTGTTTCATGGCCCTGGTGGTGCAGCAGTTAATCGTGTGGCTGCTAACCAAAAGGTTGGCAATTTGAACCCAAGAAGTGGGAAAAAGTTGTGGCAGTCTGCTTCAGTAAAGATTTACAGCCTTGGAAACCCTATGGGACAGTTCTACTCCATCCTATAGGGTCACTATAAGTCGGAGTCGACTCAATGACAATGTGTTTGGTTTTGATTTTGGTATGATGTCATGGCTAGGTTTTTTTTTTGTTTTTTTGTCTGTTTCTGTTTTTTTGCCTTTCTGTATTATCAGATAAGCTAGTATTATCTTCATATTTAATAAACAAGCATAGTTATTCCTTAGATTTTTTCAAATCATGTTTATTGAGTATAATCTACAAACAATAAAATTCTCCCTCTTAAAGTATACAGTTTGATAGTTTTAACAAACGTAGACAGACTTCCTAAGAAATTTAAGTGGATTTTCCGAAACCAGATTTTCTGTACCAAAATCCAGCATATGACTGTGTTCTTTCCAACATAGCAAAATATTTTTAAAGATTCTCCCCAAAATTGTATTAATTTATGCTTGTATTTCATAGCACATTATACCCTTTTTTGCCTTGAAAAATTAATTACTATGCTAAAAACCTCCATAGAACTCCAAGTAGGAGGACGTCACTAGATAAGCCTTTTGTTATGTGAAACAATAGAATTGAGGGAAAATAGTGTTTGTCAGTTAAAGAGCAGAGACCAGACAGGAAATCAGGACACAGTGAGCCTGGCATTTCTTTGGGGAATTTTAATAGCTAGCTTTTTTTTCTGGATAGCATTTGACCCATCTTAAAAACATAGAAGTCAAGAAAAACATAGTGCTTTTGAAATTATGCCACTCTAGAAGGACTGATAACTTCCCACCTCATTCCTGGTTTTCTTCCTTTCACCTGCCATGCATAGTTTCGGGGCTCCAGGAGAGTATTCAGAGAAGACAGGAGCAGAGACAAGAATCTAGAGAGGCAAGTACTATAAGAGTAACATTGAAAGGTTAGAAAAATGAGCTGCCGGTGTCCGACAGACACAGCATGGTTAGTCTGGCCACAGGAAGATGGATATGATATTGAGGTCAGCCACCCGTACGACAAATGATATTCCTGCAGCTGTTAGGACATTATCCTTGACCACACTGGTAACAGCTTGTAGTCTAGCTTAGAAATCAGATCTCCCTCCCTCAAAATAAATTAATTAACACCCACCCCTCTGAATTAAACCGCTCTGTCTGCCTGCCCAGCTTCTGTCAGCATTCTTTCTTCCTTGATGGCGTGCCCTCTCTGAGCTTTCCAATTGCCCACAGAGCTGCCAAGCCGGCAGTCTCTGTTCTTTAATTCAGTTTTAACATGTCAGGAGATTGCAATCAAGGCTTTAATAAAATTCTGCAGCCTGTGGAGACATTAGCTGTCCCTAAAGCCTGGCGAACTTTTGTTACAGATGTCTGTTCAAAATAGATCATAATCTGGCCAGGATCAGTCTACACAGCATACGCATTCTAAAGATGAAACAATTAGTGGTCACAGAACATGGACTATCACCTTTAAGTTTTTTCCTTCAAGTTTCTTACTCCTATAGGGCTTTGCAAAGATTATCAAGTGATGCTTTTTAGTCTACAAGGTAGCCAAGGACAGTTGAGACTAAAATCTTGAGAAGCGTGTTCTACTAAGCCATCCAGGTAGCAGTCAACTCATTAAAAAGTTATGGCAACAAACTTTGGTCTCTATACATTTGCCTTTTATGGTTTTTTACATAAATGAAGTCATACAATATTTGTCCTTTTGTGATTGACTTATTTTACTCAGCATAATGTCCTCCAGCTCCATCCACATTGTAGCATGTATCAAGACTTCGTTTCTTCTACTGGATGAGTAGTATTCCATTGTGTGTATTTACCACAGTTTGTTCCTTTATCTGTTGATGGGCATTTAGGTTGTTTCCACTTTTTGGCTACTTTGAATAGTGTTTCAATGAACATTGGTGTACAAGTCTATGAGTTTCTGGTTTCAAGTCTTTTAGGTATATACTTCAGAGTGGAATTGCTGCATCATATGATTGTTCTATTTTTACTTCTATTTTTTACTTTCCACAATAGCTGTACCCTTTGCATTCCCACCAGCAATGGATTATGGATAAGGGTTCCAATTTCCACACATCCTCCCAACATTTGTTATTTTCTGTTTTTTGTTTTATCTTAACCATCCTAGTGCGTGTGAGGTGTGCGATTGTATCTTATTGTGGTTTTGATTTACATCTCTCTGATGGCTAATAACGTGGAGCATTTTTTCAAGGAGGGGGAAAGAGGGGATTAATGGTGATGGAAAAATCGCATTGATTAAGGGTAGGGTTTCACAGTCAGTTATTGTAATTGCTGTCAATAAATTGTACACCTATAAAAAGTTGAGCTAGCAAAAGTTATGTGATAGATGTATTTACAACAATGTCAGAAAAAAAAAAAGAGTAGCTGCTGAGGCAGCTTATGTACAACCAAAAACCTCATGGGATTTGGTTCCTTGGTTTGGAGTTTAGGGTCATGATTTCATGGAACATCCCAGTTAATAGGCCTAATAATGTGTTTAATGCTTCTGCCCAACTCCTAGTTCGTTGCGTAGTGCCTGGAGTCTTAAAAGCTTGCAAGTGGCCATCCAAATCACAATAATTGATCTATTTCCCTGGAGCAACAGAGGAAGAAAGAGAGTCAGGAATAGGAGGAAGTTATGTGATGTGTGGCTAATTACCTCAGTGAACAACTGGCTCCTTTACCATGAGATCAGAAGAACTGGATGGTGCCCAGTTACCATTACTGAACATTTTGATCCAAGATTCTATAGAAGAATCCTGATCAAACAAGGGTAAATGTAGAACAGAGTTTCAAATTTTCATTGAATTCCTGTAGCCAAGAGGGCTGAATGAATGCCTGAAACTATTGCCCTGAGATAATCTTGAAACCTTAAACCAAAAATATCCCCTGAAGTCTTTTTAAAACCAAACAATAGTTTAGCTTAACTAGTAAAAAAATAACTGCCTTGAGCATGATGCTGTTTTAAAATCTGTCTATAAGGGATCAAGTGACAACAACAACTAGAAAGATTAAATAGGAACCTTAGGGGGTAGTGAGTTTATGTTAATGAGGAGGAACAACTCAGATCAGAAAAGGAGGGTGAATGACTGCACAATTTGAAGAATATAATCAGTGTCACTGATCTGTACAGGTAGAAATGGTTGAATTTTTTAACTGAATGTTTTGGATTGAATTGAATGTCTCAACAAAAACAACAAAATAAAATTTACAAAGAGTTACTGAAATAAGATTTTGCATGTGCTTTAGTTTCCAAACTTCTCTTTCATGCAATGTTTTATACATCAGGTTATACAAATAGGATCTGAAGAGGCAGATTCTGCAAACTGATCACCCAAGTATCTTGTTATTGTTGTCAGGTGCCATCAAGTAAGTCTCGACTCATAGCAACACTATGCACATCAAAACAAAATACTGCCAGGCCTTGAGCCATCCTCATAATCATTGATATGTTTGAGCCCATTGTTACAGCTATTGTGTCAATCCATCTAGTTGAGGGTCTTATTCTTTTTCAGTGACCCTCTACTTTGCCAAGTATGTGTACCTTCTCCAGGGACTGGTCCCTCCAGATAACATGTCTATGATGGTTAAAGTTGTGTGTCAACTTGGCTGGGCCATGATTCTCAGTGGTTTAGCAGTTATGATGTAGTTTGGCACCCTGAAGACAATTCCCTAAAGCCCAACTTTCATTTGAGGGTGGAGTTCCTGAGGAGAAGAGAATAGAGGTGGATCGCTTTGATTGAAGAGGCAGAAATGGCTCAAACCAACCTGGAAGAGGATAAGAAAGAGATTTCCCAAGACTGGCAAGGAAAAATGTTGTTGTTTGCTTGTTTGTTGTTTTGTTCATTTGTTTGTGGGGTGAGAGAGGCACTGGAACCAAAGCAGAAGCCACACTTGCACCCTAGTGCCTGATGGGAAGATGTCTGTAGGAGACAGTGGAGGCAGAGCAGACTGCTCAGAGTAAAAGCCTTGAGAGAGGTGCCAGGAGGGTGTGTACATGGTGGGGTTCCTGTGAGTGGCAGCTCTAAGTCCCCACTCTGAGGAGAGTGGGAAACAGGAGGCAACAGTGGCATCGTCCAGAAGAGCCAACACCATAGGCCCAGACCAAAGCCGCCCAACAACCTCCATTTTTCAATCTCCATATGAACCCCTGTGACTCTTATCTGATCCTAGAGAGGCACAACCCAAAATATTACCCCAACTGAAGCCCTCACCATGCAGATGTTGAGGCATCTAGACAACAGATTTTATGATTTATAATTTTTATACTCAAACTATAGTTCTCAGATCATCAGCATCACATGACTTGAGAGCTTGTTAGAAATGCAGAACCTCAGACCACGCCCAGATCCACTGAATCAGAATCTGCCTTTTAATAAGAGCTACATGAGATTCATATGTACATGAAAGTTTGAGAAATACTATTTTAGCGCAAGTAAACAGTAAAATATTTCTTACACCTATGCAATCTGGAAAGAATTGATGCATTTGAGAAATACTATTTTAGTACAAGTAAACAGTAAAATATTTCTTACACCTATGCATTCTGGAAAGAATTGATGCATTTGAATTATGGTGTTTGTGAAGAATATTCAATATACCATGAACTGCCAGAAGAACAAACAAATCTGCCTTGGAAGAAGTACAGCAAGAATGCTCCTTAGAAGCAAGGATGGTGAGACTTTGTCTTTGGACATGTTATCAGGAGGGACCAGTTCCTGGAGGAGGACATCATGCTTGGTAAGGTAGAGGGTCAGCCAAAAAAGAGGAAGACCCTTAACGAAATGGATTGACACAGTGGCTTCAACAATGGGCTCAAACATAGCAACAATTGTGAGGATGGCACAGGACCGGGAAGTGTTTTGTTCTATTGTACACAGGGTCGCTATGAGTCTAAACCAACTCAATAGTACTGAACACTGCATTGTGTAGTAAATTCATACTTGCCACATTTGGAAGTCTATTGAACCTCAGTTCATCAAAACGTACTTTTTTTCTGGTATAGATTTGCAGACATAAACAATGTGGAGAAGGAGAAGCAAAACAGACTCCTTCACCCTCAGTAACCCCTCCAGAGAGCTAAACAAGGCATTCACTAGGCTTAGGCGAAGGGCTCTTTTAGGGTGGCCAGTAGTCCCAGTTTGCCCGGGACTGAGAGGTTGCCTGAAACATAGGACTTTCAGTGCTAAAACCAGGATAGTCCTGAACTAAACAAGATAGTTGGCCAATCTGTCAAGGCTCTCCAAATATTTGTTTACTCACTAAACTTAAGTGATTATTATTTATTTAATTTCTGTGCCCATAAATTGTTTTAAAATGCTATAGATTATAACCGTTCCTTCTCACATTATCTAAGATAAGAAGAGGTCTTATTCTAGAACCAATACTCTCTTTTGGCATTGGACTTATTTCCTAGTTGGAGTTTTCAGAGGAGCTCCTGAGGAGCATGGAAACGTGATGCAGAGTCTCCTATGACATGGGACAGCTTGGAAGAGGCAAGGCAGATCCCAACATTGGGGTAGGCTGTAAAGATTCCTGAATGAGCACAGACACACCGAAACAGAAAAAAAGCATGAAAACCAACTTTTCTAGTTTCCCAGTTTGGCTTGATGCCAGCTATAGCAGACACATCAATGTACCTAACGCACCATGTCCCTCCTGAGAGCCAGGAAACCAGTTGCCGTTGAGTCTGTTCTGACTCATGGAGTCCCATGTGTGTCTGAATAAAACTGTGCTCCAAAGGGTTTTCAGTGGCTAATTTTTTGGAAGTAGATCATCAGGTCATTCTTCCAAGTTGTCTCTGGGTGAATTTGAACCTCTAACCTTTGGTTAGCAGCCAAGCGTGTTAATTGTTTGCACCATCCTCCTCAGAGAGTGTACATTTATCAACTGAAGTATAGGCAGAGGCCACGGGCAGGGACCTGTGACCCAAGCCTGATCTACCAGTTTGTCTCTTTGGGGAATTCTAACTGGGATGCAGTGATTTTTATCAATCTTTGTGGTCACAGAATTAGGTGACATTTGTGGAGTGATAATTTTCTGCCTTGTGCATGGAGGAACTGAGAAAATTGCTTTTCAAGAGAGGGAAAGAAGAGGTATAGATATCCAGAAGAAAGCAATGGTAGACTTTGGGAGGGAGGGCAGGAAATAGAGATAGAGAAACACTTCCTTGGTTCCTGATCTCATTCCTATTGATGGTTCAGTTCAACTGCAGTAGAATGCAGTTCCCCAACCAACCTGACCTACCTGACCCCAGACATCTTGGGAAACTTACAGCCTAAGGAACCTCCATTGGGAAACAATGTCTGGCTTCTGGCAGACACGATTTCACATTCAGACCACCGCAACTTCCTCACAGGTCCTCTTATTCAGACTTCTTTTGAGATGATTGTTTTGACCATTTCCCTCTCCACTTGCTGACCTCACAGTGCCTTCACAGTATGAACTAGTTTGAGTATTAGGGTCTTCACTTCTGTTCCAAATACCCTAGCACTGGGTCAACACTTTGCAGGATTAGAGGATCTCACAGCCTCTACAAATCCCTCCACATCTGTGTCCACTTGTCTGAAAGCCCTGCAAAGAAAGAGCCAATTAATTTACTTTCTCCAGCACCCAGCAATCATGAGGCACAGGAAAAGGACCATGGACCCGGGAGCCGACTGCTTTGCATTAAAATTCTGGCTCTGAGTCAAAGTGTGTGACTTCGACAAGTTTTTTAAACTTCCCTTTCTTTACCTGTAAAATATTAGATCTAACATGTGAAAATTTTATTTTGTAGATCAAAAAAGACAGAATATAAGTAACTTCATATGGATCAACCTAATAGTATTATACCCTGGTCTCACAGGTGAGTTAGAATTAATGTTTTTAAGCGCTTGGCGAAAAGTATGCCCCAATCAATAGTAGCTATTAATCTTGTTGTTACTGTTATTGTTGTTCAGCATAATATCTCTGTTCCTGTAGGAACAATGATGAAGAGGAGGTGGAGGAGGAGTTAATAAGACACAAGGGTTCTGACCTCCCCAAGCTGCTACGCTGCTAGGCACAGTTGGGACTTGAACTCCTCCAGCCTACTAACTCTAGATTGTGGTTCCCTGACAGAACATAATCCTACTGAGTTGAGCAGGATACATGGAGAACAAGTGGCAGTAGGAGAGTGGCTGCTGGGTGCTCAAAGAACTGAACTGTGACAGCCAACAGCAGCAGGGTAAGCCACCCAAGCTGTCTGAGGACACCTAGAAGCAGAGACTCATATGTGAGGCAAAGTGTATCCAGAAGAGAGAAGCAGCAGTTTATCCAATAGTGACCATCAGGCTTTGGTTGAGCCATGTCTCCAGACAGACAGGGTTTCTCGAAGTACAACCACAAATAGAATCCTTTCCAAAGGCACCTTGCTGTAAAACCATCTTTCTCTGAACCTCATTGACCAGTAATGCCTCTATTTCCATATAGACAATCACTGACATCAGTGGTCAGGCTCTGACAGAGCAGGTCAGCCAGTCCTCACATGGCCATCCCTTGAGGTGGCATTCCTAGGAGAAACAATACCATGTAGGTGTCCTCTCTTTGTCTTAAAAATCCTAAAATTACAAACAGATGCCCAATGTCCAAAGTCTTCACAGAGTGGTTCAAACATAAGTATATCCCCCCTTATTCGCAAAACATCTGTAAAATCAGTTACCATGGAATTGATTCCGACTCATGGCAACCCCGTGTGTGTCAGAGTAGAACTGTGCTCCATTGGGTTTTCAACAGCTGATTTTTCAAAAGTGAATCACCAGGTCTCTTTTCCAAGGTGCATCTGGGTGGACTCAAACTTCAAACCATTTGGTTAACTCTAGACCGTGTTAACCATCTGCACCACCCAGGGACTCCAAAAGACGTATAAAACCCTCTAATTCTTCCCACCTCAGTCAAAATAAAACCCGCAGTCCTCACCCTGGATCTTAAGGACCCCAATCTACTCTCCTGCCACTATGAACTCATCTCCTTCAGCTCGCCCCCTTGCTTACCCTGATTCACATTGGTCTCCCTGATGTAGCTCAAACTCTGTACATATTCTCCTGCCTCAGTGCCTGTGTACTTCCTACTCCCTCTGCCTGAACCGCTTTCCTTCTAATAAATACATCACCTGATTCCCCAATTCCTCCTAATGTCTTCTCAAATATCAGATTTTCAGTAGGGTGACCATGAATCAGGTTGCCTGAACAGTCCCAGTTTGTGTTGTTATCCTAGAGGAATTACTAACAGTGCCTACTTTCATACTCAAAGTATCCCCCATTAGACAATACATTCTAGAATCACCATATAGATCAGGGTTGCTCCCCGGACAGCTTAGATAAAATCATATTCCTCTGTCACTGTTTCTCTTACCCTGCTTTATTATTCTTCCTATTTCATGTTTATTTACCTGGTTATGGTCTGTCTTCCTCCATCAGAATGTAAGTTGCACAAGAGCAAAGATTATGACAAACATTATATCTCATAATCTAAAACAGTGACTGGCACTTGGAAGATGTTCCAAAGATATTTGTTGAATTCATTAATAAACGAAGGAATGAGGCAAATTTCCTTTCTGAACATTAATATTTATTTTAATTATCCAGTGAAATAATAATAAAGTTAATCAACTAAGTGCTGACCCAGTCTTTTCTTAAAATGCTTCAGCATTCTAACAAAGCAATATGTTTTCACAAATCTGTTGTCTTGGTATATTTCCACCAACCTGCTCTGGACCCACCACCCTCCATACACGGAGTAGAATGTTTTTCAAAGGCATTTAGTAGGCATATTTTCAAGTTACTTGCCTTGGCTCTGCCTGTTGCAGACCATCTGTTCCAACAGCCCTGCTGAGTGGGCAATGGACCATATGACCCTACCCCTTGACTGGCCCAATCAGATAACTTGAAATTGGAACAAGCAATTCTAGGAGCTTCAAAGGGAAAACAAGATGGAGAAAATAACTGCCTCGATTCATGGGAGTTTCCAGCTCCTAGTGAGGCCTGCATCCTGCCCAGCCTTGTATCCCTCAATTTAACTCACTTGTTTACTTAACATGGTTTGAATTGTTTTCTATTGCTTATAAGCAACAACCATTGAGATGCTGGGCAGCTGGACAAAATGAGCCCAGAAGGAATTACTGATTCTAACTACTATAAAGTACCATTCAGGCATAGACTCCCTGGTGCTCATTTCTTTCAGAACTAAAATTCCAAATGTGCAAATTTTTAACTGTCTGTGGTGCCTTGCATGTTGCTGTGATGCTAAAAACTATGCCACTGATATTTCAAATACCAGCAGGGTCACCAGTGGTGGACAGGTTTCAGCACAGTTTCCAGTCTGACAGACTAGGAGGAAGACTTGGTGACCTAATTCCGAAAAAAACTGGTCAGTGAAAACAGCATGAATAGCAGCGGAACATTGTCTGATATAGCGCGGGAAGATGAGCCCCTCAGGTTGGAAGGCACTCAAAATACAACTGGGGAAGAGCTGCCTGTCAAAGCAGAATCAATCTTAGTAACATGGATGGAGTAAAGCTTTTGGGACCTTCGTTTGCTAATATGGCACAACTCAAAATGAGAAGAAACAGCTGCATACATCCATTAGTAATCAGACCGTGGAATGTGTGAAGTATGAATCTAGGAAAATTGGAAGTTGTCAAAAATGAAATAGAACTCAAACATTGATAACCTAGGCATTTGGGAGCTAAAATGGACTAGTGGCCATTTTGAATTGGACAATCATATGGTCTATTATGCCAAAAATGACAAACTGAATAGGAATGTTACCATGTTCGTTGTCAAAAAGAACATTTCAAAATCTATCCTGAAGTACAACACTGTCAGTGATAGGATAATATCCATATGCTTACAAGGAAGACCAGTTAATACAACTATTATTTAAATTTACACACCAACACTAAGGCCAAAGATGAGGAATTTGAAAATTTTTACCAACTTCTGCAGTCTGAAATTGAGCAAACATGCAGTCGGGATGCATTGATAATTACTGGTGACTGCAATGCAAAAATCAGAGACAAAGAAGGATCACTAGTTGAAAGATATAGCCTTGGTGATACAAACAATGCCAGAGATCACATGATAGAATTTTGCAAGATCATTGACCTATTTATTGGAAATACATTTTTTCAACAACATAAATGGCAACTATACACTTGGACCTCACCAGATGGAAAACGCAGGAATGAAATCCATTACATCTGCGGAAAGAAACAATGAAGAAGCTCAATATCATCACTCAGAACAAGGCCAGGGGCCAACTGCAGAACAAGCATCAATTGCTCATGTGAAAATTCGAGTTGAAGCTGAAGAAAATTAAAACAAGCCTATAAGAGCCAAAGTATGATCTCAAGTATATCCCACCTGAATTTTGAGACCATGTCAAGAATAGATTTGATGCACCGAACATTAATGACTGAAGACCAGATGAGTTGTGGGATGACATCATACATGAAGAAAACAAAAGGTCATTAAAAGACAAGAAAGAAAGACGAGACCAAAATGGATGTCAGAAGACACTCTGAAACTTGCTCTTGAACCTAGAGTAGCTAAAGCAAATGGAAGAAATGATGAAGTAAAAGAGCTAAACAGAAGATTTCAAAGTGTAGCTCAAGAAGACAAAGTAAAGTGTTATAATGAAATGTGCAAAGACCTGGAGTTAGAAAACCAAAAGGGAAGGACATACTTGGCATTTCTCAAGCTGAAAGAACTGAAGAAAAACTTCAAGACTTGAGTTGCAATAGTGAAGGATTCTATGGGCAAAATACTGAATGATGCAGGAAGCATCAAAAGAAGATGGAAGGAATACACATTGTCACTGTATCAAAGAGTTTGACCATTTCAGGAACCGATGGTACCGAAGGAAGAAGTTCAAGCTGCACTGAAGGCATTTGTGAAAAACAAGTCTCCAGAAACTGACCAAATACCAACTGAGATGTTTCAACAAAGGGATGCAACGCTGGAAGCACTCACTGCTCTGTACCAAGAGTTTTGGAAGATAGCTACCTGGCCAACCTACTGGAAGAGATCCATGTTTATGCCTATTCCCAAGAAAGGTGATTCAATTGAATGTGGAAATTATTGAACAATATCATTAATATCACACGCAAGTAAAATTTTGCTGAAGATCATTCAAATGTGGCTGCAGCACTCTATCAACAAGGAACTGTCAGAAATTCAAGCCGGATTCAGAAGAGGATGTGGAACCAGGGATATCATTGCTGATGTCAGATGGATCTTGGCTGAAAGCCGAGAATGCCAAAAAAGATGTTTATCTATGTTTTATTGACTATACAAAGGCATTCGACCGTGTGGATCCTAACAAATTAAGGATAACATTGTGAAGAATGAGAATTCTAGAACATTTTAATTGTGCTCATGCGATATCTGTACACAGACCAAGAGGCAGTCGTTCAGACAGAACAAGGCAATATTGCATGGTTTGTAATGAAGGAAGGTGTGCTTCAGGGTTGTATCCTTTCACCATACTTATTCAATCCATACGCTGAGCAAATAATCCAAGACGCTGCAGTATATGAAGAAGAATGCAGCATCAGGATTGCAAGAAGACTAATTAATAACCTGCTATGTGCAGATGACACAACCTTGCTTGCTGAAAGTGAAGAAGACTTGAAGCACTTCCTGATGAAGATCAAAGACTACAGCCTTCAGTATGGATTACACCTCTAACATAAAAAAAACAAAAATCCTCACAACACGACCGATAAGGAACATCATGATAAACTGAGAAAATACTGAAGTTGCCGAAGATTTTTTCTTGCTTAGATCCACCATCAATGCCCACGGAAGCAGCAGTCAAGAAATCAAATGATGTATTGCATTGAACAAATCTGCTGCAAAAAATTTCTTTAAAGTGTTAAAAAGTAAAAATGATACTTTGAGAACTAAGGCGTGCCTGACCCAAGCCATGATATTTTCAATCTCTTCATATGCATGTAAAAGCCAGACTATGAATAAGGAAGACAGAAGAAGAGTTGATGCATTTGAATTATGGTGTTGGCAAAGAATATTGAATATGCTATGAACTGCCAAAGGAACAAACAAATCTGTCTTGATAGAACTACAGCCAGAATGCTCCTGTGAAGCCAAGATGGCAACACTTTGCCTCACATACTTTGGGTATGTCATCAGGTGGGACCAGTCCCTGGAGAAGGACATCATGCTTGGTAGAGTGGAAGGTCAGCGAAAAGAGGAAGCCCCTCAATGAGATGGATTGACACAGTGGCTGCAAGTATGTGCTCACACAAAGCAAGGATTATGAAGAAGGTGCAAGACCAGGCAGTGTTTCGTTCTGTTGTACATATATAGGGTCATTATAAACCAGAATTGACACGACAGCACATAACAACAACAGAGCTGATATGTATCATAGATTGGCTTTAGGAAAATGGGGCATTTGAATAAAAATATATTGATAGTTCAAAGCCACTTCATTGACTTTCATTTATTACTACATGGCCACCAGACATTGTCAGTGGTTTGTGATTCTGTCACCTTAGCTTAACACTAAAATTACACTTCCTTCTTCTTCATCTTCTTTCCTATCATCTTTACATCTCTCAAAACACTCCTCTTTTTAGTCAGACTTAGAATTTCCAGTCTTCAGCCCTTCTCCTTCCTTTGTCTTTATGTGGTTACCAAATCTGCAAATCTTACCATGCTCCCTTCGAAAGATCCCTCAGGAATTTCCCTTCTCATTCTCAGAATCTCCACTTACGCCCACAGCCTCAGTGTGAAAAGATAGCTGCCCTCAGAATTGGGAGGTCTGGCAAACTTCCCCACTAACTGGTTTTGGGTTCTATGTTATAAACATAAAAATATAAGTCAACCAGGAGCTGGCAGGGGTTGGAGGGGAATGTATAGGGGGAACACAAGGCTTTTTTAGGACAGTGAAACTATTCTGTGTGATACTATTAGTGGTGGATATATGACATTTCACATTTGTCCAAACCAGTAGAATTGTACCAGGCAAAGAGTGAACCCTAATGTAAACCATAGACTTTAGTTAATAATAATGTATCAACATTGGTTCATCAATTGTAACAAATGTACCACACTAAGGCAGGATGTTATTAATAGGGCAAACTGTGTGCTGGGAGCTCTCTGTACTTTCTGCTCACTTTTTTTTTTTTTGTTAATAAATCTGGAAAAATAAAGTCCATTAATTTTGAAAAATACACATATCTATGCTACAGAATTTGAATGGATGAACCAATAGCAGCCAACCTAACCAAAACAATTAGGTGAATTAATGATCATTTCTTATCTAATAAATTCATTCTGTGTGTTTCCATATGGCTTTTTTTTTCTTCTTTCCTTTCTTTCTTTTCATCCACCTTCTTTAAACTAAGTGCCTCTTTCCCAGTTCCCATTTCCTATTTCTATTTTTGAAATATCTTACTTCAGCTTTCTCCACCTTTGATTTTTATGCCCTGGCACCTGGTGAGCACATGAGTAAGTTCCAATTTTAGAAGGTGGCACAGCTGTGCTTTTATGGGAAATGGAAAAGGACAAACCCTCTTTTTAACAACCTGGAGAGCTCATCTGGCTTTTTTTTTTTTTTTTTTTTTTTTGACTGTTGATTTATGTTTCATTTTTTAGAGGACTAAATAACATTCTCATATCAACAAAGTACCAGTGGCCCTGCTTGCAATTGCTTGTTGTAGAAGCAGGCAAAGAGATAAATAACCTGGCCTTGTACATTTCAATATTTTATGAATGGACTCTAGTCTCAGAGAACTGTTTCAGACTAAGTCTGGGTCATAACTCATGCAATAGTTCACTCCATATGGGTATTTAAAAGTCTGAGTTGTACCAGCGGTCCTTAACTATCTCAGGCCCAAATCTTCCACACCCAATATTTTAATGCCCCTCTTACTATGCTGAAATGAAAGCCATCGATAATATCACAGTATCTACACACAGACACCACATTCATTTCACAGTTTCTCCATAATTCTAAAGTCTTATAAGCTTTGAAAACTGAAAACTTTTATTAAAGTTTGGCACCAAACTCACATAGATGCACCCTCTGACCTGAACTGATGGGAGACTATTCTCTTTGTTCCACTCACTGTGAATAGTTGGCTGCAGCAGCGTCAGTATTATTGGTTTCAGGCTTGGCTCCCGTATTCCAGTGGGGTGTTACATTGTATCAGGTGTATGCACTTCATTGTCCTGCTGTTGTTGTTGGGTGCCATCAGCTGATATTGACCCATATGGACCCCATGTGACAGAGTAGAACTGCCCCATAGTTTTTTCTTGGCTGTAATCTTTACGGAAGTATATGGCCAGATCTTTCTCCCACGGAGCTGCTGGGTGGGTTCAAACCACCAATCTTTCGGTTAACAGCCAAGCACTTAATCTTTGAGCCACCAGAGCCCCTATGCACTTCATTACCTTTTTAAAATCTGAAAAAGACAGAAAACACTTCTGGCTAAGATATTTAGAAAAGGGATTTTGGCACTGTGTAATTCGCCTTCACACAAAAATCAAATATAGCATCCTAACTCTAGCATGAAGACAAAATAAAAAGCTACCAATTTCTTTTTTTGTTTGTTTGTTTGGTTTTTTTTTATTTTTTTTTTAATTTTTTCCCATACAAAAATTTATACATACACTGTTATGTAACTCTAATTGCTCTCCCCATACTGTGACAGCACACTCCTCCTTTTCACCCCTGATTCTCCATGTCCGTTTAACCAGCTCCTAACCCTCTCTGCCTTCCCGTCTCACCTCCAGACAGAAGCTGCTTGTTTAGTCTCTTGTATCTACCTGAGCTAAGAGGCACACTCCTCACGAGTATCACTTTATGTCCCACAGCCCAGTCCAATCCCTGTCTGAAGAGTTGGCCTCGGAAATTGTTTTAGTTCTGGGCTGATAGAGAATCCAGGGGCCATGCTTTCCGGGGTTCCTCCAGTCTCAGTCAGACCATTAAGTCTGGTCTTCTTACTAGAATTTGAGTTCTGCATCCCACCTGTCTCATGTTCCATCCGGGACTCTCTGTTGTGTTGTACCCTGTCAGGGTGGTCATTGGTGGTAGCCGGGCAGCATCTAGTTCTTCTGGTCTCAGGCTGATGAAGTCTCTGGTTTACGTGCCCTTTCTGTCCCTTGGGCTACTACTTTCCTTGTGTCTTTGGTGTTCTTCATTCTCCTCTTCTCCAGGTGGTTGGGACCAATTGATGCATCTTAGATGTCTGCTTGTAAGCTTTTAAGATGCCAGACACCACTCACCAAAGAAGGATGCACTAATTTCTAACAGGAAACCTTGCTGCTGCAGTGGTTAAGAGCTTGGCTGCTAACCAAAAGGTCGGCAGTTCCAAGCCACCAGGCACTCCTTGGAAGCACTATGGGGCAGTTCTATTCTGTCCTGTAGGGTCGCTATAAGTCAGAATCAACTCAACGGCAACAGGTTTGTTTGTTTATTTTAATTTCTAATGAAACTATACATACATACGTCAGCATGTAAGCACTCGGACCTGACTTACAGTAGATGTACTGACATGGTCTGATGCCTGAATCAGTGCATAGAACCACTCGCTACCCGTTGTGACAGGCACATATGCAAACTGATACAGGTATGTCATGTCGGCCACACAATCGCATAACCAACATTGCCATCAGTGGCATGATTTTCTGAAATGATGAATAGCTTTTGGTAAATTTGCCAACAAAACAAAATGCTACAGTCTTCTCTCAATTTTCATGTTGATTGCATTTTCTAGAAAATAAAATACATATTAAAACTGTGTAAAAATCACTTGGTGTTTATATGATAGATGGAGTGCATGTCTAGACTAAGATAATATGAAAGTTGAGAGGATATAAGCTAGCTACTCCCTATGCAGAACTCTTCCACTCATGGCAAGACATCCAGAATTCCTGGACCAGACTTGACTAAATGGCAGCAGGGACACCCTTTCTTTCTTCCCCTCTCTCCCCTCGCCCTCATCATTTGGCAACCAAAACACCCTTACAGTTTCCAGAATGATCCCCAGGGGGCAGTACTTCCCTTACTGAGAACGCTAAACTAATTTATTTTCAGTTTCTCTCAGGCCACACCGGCCTTAAGAACATTTGGGAAATACGTTAAATAGGTTCCGAACCCTAATCCAAACCATTTCTTATACTCTAGGATTCTCAGGGAGTTTCAAGGTGGTTGCAAACTGTTAACATGCTCACAGGTAACTACTGAAAAGTTAGAGGTTCAAGTCCACCTATAGGCACCTGGGAAGAAAGGCCTGGAGATTTACTTCCAAAAAATCAGCCACTGAAAACCCTATGGAGCACAGTTCTACTATGACACACATGAAGTCATCATGAATGGGATCAACTAAATGGTAACTGGTGAAGATTCTCAGATACTTCCCTTTCTATTATAAAACAAATGAACAAACAAACAGTTGCCTTCAGGTCAATTCCAACTCATGAGAACCCCAGTGTGTGTCAGAGTAGAACTTGTTCCAAAGGATTCTCAATGACGGATTGTTTGAAAGTAGGTCAGCAGGCATTTCTTCTGAGGCACCTCTGGGTGGACTGGAACCACCAACCTCTCCTCCAGTTAGCAAGCAAGTTAACCATTTGCAAGACCCAGGAACTCTTCCCTTCCAGTAGGTCCCATTTAATAGGAATACTGAAGGCATGGTTATTAGCAACATTCTCTCTTTGGGCGTGGATATTAACCCTTTCCTTTCCCCAAGACAATTTAACTTATGCCACGTATTTTTTCAACCATTCATTCAACTCATTTTATTGAGCACATGCCCTGTAATAAACGCTGCTTTAAACAGCAGGGATTCAAAGCTTGAGGAACTTCCAGTATAATTTGACAAACACAGTAATAGAGATAAATAGGTAGAGAGAAATATGAAAGAAGGTAGAGGAGATATCAAGGAGCCCTGACGGGGCAATGATCAAGCACTTAGCTGTTAACCAAAAGGTTGGTGGTTCAAACCTATCCAGTGGCTCTGCAGGAGAAAGACCTGGCAATCTGTTTTCATAAAGATTACAGCCTAGAAAACCCTGTGGGGCAGTTCTACTCTGTCACATGAAGTCACTATCAGTGGAAATCTATTTGACAGCACCCAGCAACAACAGAAGAGATATCTAATTTGAGCTCAGGAATAGCATCTGAGAATAAATTAATGATAATTCCTGCTATTTAATTCCCGAGAACCTTGGGAAATAAAGGCAAATAGAAATCCAAGAAGGGCAAATGCATATTTAAAGAAAAACAATTTATTCCTTTTTCTTAGGTTCATC
>NW_004444062.1:1350843-1364321 GCF_000243295.1 Trichechus manatus latirostris
CTGTGCTGTAGAACGCTAAGAATCTTTCAGAAGTGCCAGGTGGAGGGAAAATGTCTGCCGAGTAGAGATGGCAGTACAAACTTACCGGACAGTGGTAGTAGATCTTTCATGAACTGGCTATCAAAATGTGATTTTTATAAAATTAGAAATTAAATACTGTACAACAATGACTAACCCTTCACAGTTTATGTAGTTGGTTTCATATACCATCACCTCCCAACAATTATGATTTTCCTTCCGTTTCTGAAACTCTTTAAAGAGCCTGGAAACAGCAGTTCTCTAAACCCATAATGTTCAGGCCTAGTCGAGAGAATGGGCCATGAGCAATATTCATAGAATGTCAGAAATAGAAAAGAACTTAGAGGTAAAATTCAATTTCACCAGTTTTCAAAGGAGAAAACTGAGTCCCAGCTTAGTCACATGGATAGTTAGAGACATCATCCAAACTAGGACTGGCTTCCAGTGGAGTCCTCCTTCCATTACCACTGTTCCATGCTACCAAGTCTCAGTAACGCCCATGAGATCGTATTTATACCGTTGGGTTAAATTTTAAGTTCACCTTGTTTATTGCTGTGTTCTGTACTTTGTTGAATATTTATCGCCTGAGGCTCTAAGTATTGTCATGGATCCTCTTTCCCATTGTTTTTGCCTGACAAATACTGATCACCTGCTTCTCCATTATTTTCCCTTCTAGTCTATACCTGTTGGGCTCCACAGCATCTGGCTTTACAAATTTACTGAGGTGTTTATCTTCCTCCCCTCTCAAATTACAATGCAAAGCTTTTACATGATTTTATTCAGAAAGACATTAATGCAAGTTAAGCCTAAGAGAGGGCAAGGAAAATGTTAAGACCATAGAAAGCCTTGACATTCAGGTCAATTCTGACTCACAGCAGCCCTACAGGACAGAGTATAACTGCCCCACAGGGTTTCCAAGGAGTGGCTGGTGGATTTGAACTGCCGACAGTTTGGTTAGCAGCTATAGCTCACCATAGCTCTCAACTACCATGCAAAACCATAGAAGTATGTCATAATTCAGGCAGGCTCAACCAAGAGATCAACTGAATAGAGGAGAAAAGCAGTTGTTGAGTCAATTCTGACTCATGGCAAACCCAATTGTGTCAGAGTGGAACTGTGCTCCCTGGGGTTTTCAATAGCTTATTTTGCAGAAGTAGATCTTCAGGCCTTTCTTCTGAAACAACTTTGGGTAGACTCAGACCTTCAACCTTTTGGCTGGCAGTTGAGCACGCATTGTGTTTGTAACCCCCAGGGACTTCAAAAAGAGGAGAGAGGGATGAAAATCGAAGAAACTAGGAACAAATAGCACTAAAGTTGGAGAAAACAGGCCAAAAGGAATAATTGGTGTCCAGAAGAGTGTGACCAACTCATCTTATACTCTAATGAGCACCAGTATTCAATGAGCATTAGTTGAGTGGGGAAGAGCAACAAAAAAGTCCAGACAGGGGTCATTGAGAAGGCAAGGCTATGATGAGGTAAAGAAGGAAACTCTGTCAGGATTCTGAGTCATCATCCTTTGGGAACAGACTCTATCCTGTGCCCAAGTAAATGAGAAACAGTTATCAGCCTTGGATGGTAAGGAGGAAACTAGCAAAAGCTAAGCCAGAACTAGGTAGGGTGTCAGAGATCCATCTGCACATATAAGGATTCAGGACCAAGCTCTAATACCAGCAGGGTGCTGCAATGCCATGAACTTCAGGCAGGTGGAAACCCAGCTGCATGAAAAGGGCCAGCAAAGAAGAAATTCAGTGAGTACTTGTGGCTAGCACTGGCTTTGTTGTTTTGGGCAGCAAAACTTATCTTTTCCTTTACTGCCTAATGGACTTAAACCTCCACTAGCAAGAAAGTCTCAGGAAGTAACCGTGACTTCAGTGCCCAAAGCTGAGCTAGGTAAGTCTAAGGCTGGCCATGGTCATGTGTAGTATACAGGCTGAAGTCAGAGGACACAAAGAAATTGACAGTGAAGGGAAACATGACATTAGAACTAATGTCATAGTATTAATAATAGAAGTGGCATGCTGTCCACAAAGCAACAGGGCTTTGACCCTGAGGCAAAGCCTACTTTGGGAAGCTTCTATACTCTTCTCCATGGAATGGCACCAAAGTCTAGATTCCCAGAATCTAACCAGCCCAGGACCCAGGCAGTCCAAGGTTGTACAATGTCACTAACCCCCATAGTGCCCAGCTTTAGTCTTGGAGGAAGTGCAGCCAGAATGCTACTTAGAAACGAGGATGGCGGATGGCGAAACTTCTTACTTATTTAGACATGTCAACTGGAAAGACCAATAGCTAGAAAAGAACATCTTGTTTGGTAAAGTAGAGGGTCAGCGAAAATGCAAGAACCCTCCATGAGCTGAATTGACACAATAGCCATAACAGTGGGCTCAAATATATGAACAATTGTGAAAATGTCACTGGATTGGGCATGGTGGCCATGACTCACAGTAACTTAATGGTAGCTAACAACAACAACACAATGTCCAGCAGAGCCTGACACACTGAGAGAAGTATTCCATGCAATTCATTTTGGAACTACTACCTCCACTCAAGGGTAAAAACTGAGGAGATTGCGCCCACTGATGACATTGCTTCTGGAAATCTTTTTTTTCTTGATCAAGTGTTATACACACAATCAGTTACCAGAGCTAAAGCGTATGGCTTAAAAGGTATTCAGTGTTGGTAAACTGCCCTCATAATACCATAAGCAAGGGAGCTTGGCACCAGAGAAAACATGTTAAAGGCTTCTTCCAAGAGCTCCCCATCACTCTGGACCCACCTCCTGCCTGGGAGCTATTCATCACCCCAGAAACAAAGGATGTTTAAGCTGCCCAGAATTCCCCCTACAGAGAACATCTGTTCTGTCTGCTTCACATAATGGGCTTCTTTATTATGTTCCTTTGAAATGTTGCTTTAGATAGCTTGAAAATAACTCTTCTCATTTTACAGATGAACAAAGTAAAATTCAAAGATGGAAAGGGAACTTTATATCCTATTTCCCAAAGTTTCCAGATCAATCTACCCATGTTAATTTTCCTTTAATCTTCAGAAGGAGGAAGTTCTCTCCAGGTTGGACCCCAGATCCACTCACTCTGACTTCTGGTTGAGAATGGTGGAGGCAAAGTCTTCTTTTCACCATTAAGCTATGGAGTGTTGGTTCCTGCCTGCAAAACCTGATTTCCCTCCATACCATGAGCCCTTCTCCCAGGTAGTTAGAAAGCCCTTGTACTGCATTTTAGCACACCATTGAGAGCTAATACCAGTTCTTATACCCCTGTCTTTCTATTCTTCATCTCTACCATCCCTGACCCTTTCTGTTCTTATTATCACCTCTTCTCTATGCTTTACTTCTTGACTCTGCAAAGCTTTGTCCCAAGGCATCTCCCACTTGCTCATGTCTCATTCCTGTTTCAATCCCCTAATTCAAGGGCTTAAATTTATAGGTTTACTCACTTTGATTATTATTCATAATAAACAATAATAGGACCTTTTGAATCTAACTATAAATCAGGCATTATGCTAAAATCTTTACATGGTTTATTTTATTTAATAATCCTCACAAAAAGCCCTATGACTTAGGTACTAGTTTTTTTCTCCATTTTCAGATGAAGAAACCGAGTCTCAAAGAGATAAAATAACTTGACAGGGTCACACAGCTAATAACAGCCATGTGGAAAACCTATGTAGCTAATAGAACTAATAAGTGAGTTTGCAAGATCATAGGATAAAAGATCAATATGCTAGCAACAGTTGGGAACTGCAATTTAAAAAATACAGTTTATTTTGGCATAACAAATTTTATTAAGAAAATGTTCTGTGTCCCACTTTGGTGAGTGGTGTTTGGGGTCTTAAAAGTTAGCAAGCAGCCATCTAAGATGCATCAATTTGTCCCAACCCACCTGGAGCAAAGGAAGATGAAGAACACCAAAGATACAAGGAAAATAGTAGCCCAAGAGACAAAAAGGGCCACATAAACCAGAGACTCCATAAGCCTGAGACCAGAAGAACTAGGTGATGCCCTGCTACCACCAATGACCACCCTGACAGGGAATACAATAGACAGTCCCTGATGGAGCAGGGGAAAAGTGGGGTGCAGAACTCAAATTCTAGTAAAAAGACCATACTTAATGGTCTGACTGAGACTGGAGGAACACCAGAAGACATGGCTCCCAGACTCTGTTAATCCAGAACTGAAACCATTCCCGAAGCCAGCTCTTCAGACAAAGATTAGACTGGACTATAAGACAAACAATGATACTCGTAAAGAGTATGTTTCTTAGTTCAAGTAGATACACAAGACTAAATGGGCAGCTCCTGTCCAGAGATGAGATTAGAAAGGGATAGAAGCTGGTTGAATGGACTCGGGAAATCTGGGGTGGAAAGGGGTAGTGTGCTGTCACAATTTAGGGATAACAACCAGGGTCTCATAACAATGTGTGTATAAGTTTTTGTATGAGAAACTAACTTGAGCTGTAAACTTTCACCTAAAGCACAATTTTAAAAAAAAATACAATTTATAAAGTATAAAAACATGAATTGCATAGGCCTAAATCTGTTAAAAGATGTGCAAAACTTAACACATAAAACTACAAAAATACTGAAAAGAGAAATTAAACAAGACATAACTAAATAGAGAGATATGCTAAATCCTTGGATCAGGATACTCAATGTGGTTTGGGTGGCGTTCTCCAAAGATAGATGTATAGAATCAACACAATAGCAATTAAAATCCCAGCAGGCTTTTTTGTAGACATTGATAGATTCTAAAATTCATTTAGAAATGCAAAGGACGTAGAATAGCCAAAATAATTTTTAAAAAGAAGAGCAAAATTCTTCTACCTTACTGCAAGATTTATTATAAAATTACAATAATCAAGACACTGTTTTATTGGCTCCAAGACAGACAAATAGGTAAATAGGGTAGAATAAAGATTCCAAAAATAAAACGATATATACATACATACATAGTCAATTGATTTTTCACAAAGCTTCAAATCAATTCAGTAGAGAAAAGATATTCTTTTTAACAAATGGTGCTGGAACAATTGTATATCCATATACCAAAGGGGGGAGAAAACTCTTCAATCCATACCTCTCACCATATACAAATATTAACTCAAAAATGGATCACAGACACAAATGCAAAATCTAAAACTATAAAATTACTAAAATAAAGCATACAGAAAATCTCTCTGCCTTGGGTCAGGTAAAGATTTCTTATGTAAGATACTAAAAGCACAGTCCATAAAAGAAAAAATTAATAAATTTGGCTTCATCAAAATGAAGAACCTTTGCTCTTAAAGGGACGCTGTTAAAAGAATGAAAAGACCAACCTACAGACTAGAAGAAGGTATTTGAAAATTTCATATCTGATAAAGAACTAATCTCCAGAATGCATACAGAAATACCAAAACCTACTAAGAAGAAAACAACCAATCAAAAAAAGGGTAAATGATCTGAGCAGACACTTCACCAAAGAAGTTTTATTGATGGTAAATAAGCACGTGAAAAGTGCTTAACATCATTTGTCATTGCAGCAATGCAAATTAACACCATGATATGATAGTACTTCATACCTATCAGAATGCCTAAAATTAACAAGACTGGCCATGCCAAGTTTTTGTAAGGATATGGAACAACTGGAACTCTGATACATTGCTGATGGGAATGTAAATTAGCGTAACTACTTTGAAAAAGAGTTTGGAAGTTTCTTAAATTAAATGTACAGCTACCATATAATCCAGCCATTCCAGTTCTAGGCATTTACCCAAGAGAAATGAGAGCATATGTCATACAAGTTGCACATGGATGTTTACAATAGCTTTATTTTTAATAGCCAAGAACTGGAAACAATCCAAATGTACATCAACAGGCAAATGGCTATGCAAACTGGGGTCTATTCATACAATGGAATACTATTCAGCAATAAAAAGAAATATATTATTAATATACACAACAACTTGGGTGACTCTTAAAATAATTATGTTGAGTACCTCCTCTTTGTTTTAGTAAAACACACATGTAAACCTAACAGGATGCATTTAATAAATAACTATTTGTAAAATTATTTTGCACACATTATGCCCTGTGATTTCCTGCTTGTCATCTAAATAAATATGCCTGCAGGATGATTAAGATCTTACAGTATGGTTTACCTGAGGACACCCCTTGCCCCAAAATGTCAGTAATAAAATATACTAAAACCAGTTGCCGTTGAGTCAACTCTGACTCATGGTGACCCCATGTGTGTCAGAGTAGAACTAAACTACTATGCCCTATAAGGTTTTCATTGGCTGACTTTTCAGAAGTAGATCACCAGATCTTTCTTTTTTCTCTCTCTCTCAACCCTCAAACTTTCCTTAGCAGCCTAGCAGGTTAACAATTTGCACCACCCATGGACTCTGAACTATACTAAACATCTATTATATTACAAAGCAGAAGAACTTTCTGATTCTCATTTTTACCTTTACCAGCATACCATTTTTCTAAATGTATCTTATTACACCATCTTTAACAGATATAAGGACTGGGCAGGCAGTGTTTCATTCTGTTGTACATAGAGTGGCTATGAGTCTGAACCAACTTGATAGCACCTAACAACAATAAATAGAAAATGTTTTGGGTTTCATAGTACAACTTATTGGTGAGTTAGTACTTTCAAACATGTGAAATGAGTTTTGGGGGACAGCAGACTCTAGTGTTAGGTTTGGATTCCATCCAGCTCTGCAACTTTCAAGTTTATGAAGCTTTTCACAGACATATCTCCTTTGGACCTCATGAAAACCCTACATGTATGATAAGTGTACCAAGTATGTAATACAGTACATGGTACATGGCACATGGTAAACCTGCATAAACGATAGCTATTATTAGCTATTTTCATATAAATATTTAAATAACTTGTTTTTTAAAAAAGTTGTTTTTGTTTTTTAATTCAGACTAGCATCAAGGAGATCTTGGCTTCTTTCTTGGACTTATAACAAAGTAATCCTCACATTGTCCTGTATATAATAATTTCTTATTTAGACATAAGCCTCTATAAACTGTACTGAGATGGTAATTTTAGGTAGCTTGTAAACTCTCCCAAGAGAGGAAAAACATAATCATAATTTTACTGTGTGAAAGGAAAGTTGAAAGACCTTGTCATTTCTAAAATTGCCCCTTTCTTTCAAGCAAAGTGTGCAGACTTGTAGGAAAAAAAATACACAGATTCAGTAAACTGGAGATACTAAAAGTAAAAAAAAATTCTAAAAATGAAACATTTTTCAGTATATTTGTTACAGATTTATAAATTAATCAGAATGTGTGCCCTTATATTGAAGATTGAACATCCCAGATTTACTACAAAATATCATAGGTGTTGTTTTGTGTATATGGTGTTATTACGAATGGAAAGAGAGAAGAGCTGGTGATGTGGTCTCTTTATATCTTCTCTGGGGCAGACAACATTAGGCTGTATGCACAAACTGATCTATTTACCAGCCTAATTCTGATATCTGCTTGGAAGCGGGCCTAATTTCACATGAAACCAAAATTTCAAAAGTCCAGGTAGTTTTCATACTAGACTTTCCTCTCCAGTTGATTATCTTTTTAAAATGATACCACAAAGGACATTTTAGGTATATAGAATGGCATCATGCTCATTTTTCTTAATTTTTACTTTATCAATTCAATATTCTCTATGCTTAAAAAAGTAATTTGTATTCTAAGTAGGAATGTTTTTAGCACATCATCAGTGCCATTATATTTGCTTTCTTTATGCCTTTTTTCATGCAATGAAAGCTTAAGCTTCTTGAGACCTTCAACAATGTAAACTGATAAAATAATTAGAAGCACTAAAGCTGTTACCTCAGAGGAGATAACGGTTCAGTTAATTTTAATATACTGTCCTGCCTACTGGACTAAGCTGCCTAACCATTCTGAAACATAGACAGTTTATTTCCAGCCCCACTTCCTAGCTTCTTCTGTAGTTTACTATTTTCTAACTATAGCCATGCTTAGGTAGCCACTGTCTCATAGTAAATTCTATCAACATGAAATAACATTTATGACTTGTAGCTCCATGTGCAGCTCAAATGATTTGGGGCATTTAAATTTTAAACAATAGCAGTGCTGAGATGTTGCAGCAAATGGAGCTATTTAAATGTGTTTCACAAGTATTGACAAGCAGGACAGCAAATAGGTGTCATCTCTCTCTCAGTCCCAACTCCAATCAATTGGTAATTGAATTTCTAAAGAGCTAAAGATTCTAAGGTGCCATCTAGGTCCAAGGCATAGCAGGACATTACAGATTCTCAGTGCTCACCATTAGTTAGGCTGTAGGACACGATTTAGTCATGCTGTAGCCTGTCATCCTGACCCTAAATCATCCTAAGGCAACTTCAGACAAGTGAAGACAATTGTAACCTAGGCTGGAGGTGTCATTCTGCCTCCCAGATCCTGCTTCCCTCAAATTTCTTCAGTTTATAAGTTATCTTCCTGCCTCACACTGTCTTTCCCTGTGAAAATCAGCCCTGTACTGCAGACTCTGAATTGTGTCTTCCACTTGACACTTTATCTTAGTTATCTAGTGCTGCTGTAACAGAAGTACCACACATGGATGGCTTTAACAAAGACAAATTTATTCTCTCACAGTCTAGGAGGATAGAAGTCTGAATTTAGGGTGCCAGCTCCAGGGGAAGGTTTTTTCTGTCTGTAACGCCTGGGGGAAGGTCCTTGTCATCAATCTTCCCCTGGTCAAGGAGCTTCTTAGCACAGGGACCCCAGGTCCAAAGGGCATGCTATGCTCCCAGTGCTTCTTTCTTGGTGGTATGAGGTCCCCATGTCTCTCTGCTAGCTTCTCTCTTTTATGTCTCAAAAGAGATTGACTTAAGACACAACCTAATCTTGTAGATTGAGTCCTGCCTCATTAATATAACTGCCTCTAGTGCTGCCTCATTAACATCATACAGACAGGATTTACAACACATAGGAAGATTACATCAGATGACAAAATGGTGGACAACCACACAATACTAGGGAATCATGGCCTAGACAAGTTGACACACACTTTGGGGGTCACAATTCAATCCATAACACCTTCTAAATCACCAGTTGTGATTTCTGCAGTGACTAATCTCACCTTAACTTATCTGCTGAATTTTTAAATTTAAAAATTATAAGTTGTTGCTTTTTTCAGAAAGTCTTTGTAAGGCTGTATTAAAAGCTCTTTGAATCTTCTTTAAAAACTTTCGTTGTGGTTATTATAGTAGTCATATGTTTTATTACACTAGAAGCTTTTCTTTCTGGTTGTTTTCTCTCTCTCTCTCTGTCTCTCTCAGGGCCTTGGTTTACCTCTGATGGATGGTTGGGCCCTCTTAGATTATGATTATTTCTTTTGCACACTCATAGGTCTATTCTCATAACAAGCTAATAGGCACCTGGGAGTGATGGAAATCCACAAGTGGTAGAAAGTACTGCAGTTGACAAACAGGGATATGAAAACTGGAAAACCTTCAGTTCCTTCTGGAAGCACCAGGAAGAATCCTGATTATTGGTCCCCTAGGCAGAGGAAGGAACTCAGCACCCCTCCCCCCCACTGCCCCAGAGCCTTGAATTATCAATCAGCAGGTCCTCCTAGAACCACCTGCATGGTCTGGCACTGCTTTTCCTCTTGGGGATCTACCTATCCCAATCTCTCTTCAGGAACAAAAGAGTTCAAATCCTCAATCCAGGTCAACTGCCAGGCCCAAATTCAAGTATCATCCTAAACTTCAGCCTCGGGCAAAGTCAGAGTCCTCACACATACCCTCCAGTTGCAGCACATGTTCCTTTATGGATGAGGTTGGTAGTTGGATGAGAGTTAGGAGCAGATGTCTGGACAACAGGAATGTGTATTCAGCCACCATCTGATCAGGATTCTGATAACTGTTGGGTAGACAGAAGAGGTAAAAACAAAGAAGAAAGGCAAGATGGATTGGACCAGCCAGTACTATTTGTTTTATACTTTAACACTTTCCACAAAGAATTTAATATGATTTACAGCAGGAACACATGCAATAAAGGAGAAAAATATAAAAAGTGATGAAAAATCAGGGCCAGGCAAAGCATAATTTAGAATACAAGATCTAGAAAAGTAAAAGAAACTGAAATAAGTAACTTTTCTTGACAGCTGGATTCATGTGCAGAAGCGGCTGGCTGTTACCTTGGACACTGATCTCTAGTGAATAATAAAGCATCACTGGAATAAAGTCACAAAATGTAAATTGGCCCACTTCCATTAAAGTAGACAGAACCAAGTCAAAATTCAAAACTCCCCATACTACATAGTTCTCTCTATTTGGCTGAGTATTTTTCCCAAACCATATACAATTTCATTGAGTTAGAAGTTAGCAAAGTTATCTGACTCTAAAACCGAATAAAGCCTGACATAAGTCTGTTTATAGGGAACGAGTAGTTTAGTTTACCAAGTTTAAAACCTTGTACTATGTCTGCAAAGAAGTAGTCTTAGAATTCTATAGCTCAGTAATGTCTATATTTGCCAGAAAATTATAAAATAAAAATGGAAGGAGAATAAAAACTAGGAAATATTTTGGCAAATATTAATGAATAAATACATGATTCTGTGTCTGGTATAATAAAGATTTTTCCCTACTTCCACTAAATAAAGCCGTAAAATACATTTTTTAGATTTCATTTTGAAAAAACATCAAATTATTCAACCTCCCTGCCAAGTTTCATATCTCAGTATGACCTTACATGTAGCACCTTCGGAAACAAGCCTTGTTAAAGCAACAATCTAAAAGCAAGTTCTTCTAGTGCTGTTTTACCTGTTCCAGAAACCAGAATTTTGACTACAATAATCAGATACAAACTATGTTGTTCAAGTATGTATGAAAAAACCTAGATCGACTTTTTAAATTCATATCTCTTGGAGCCAAAAAGGGTTTAATTGAGAACTACTAATCGCTCACTTTGAAATGGAAAAATCTACACATCATACTATAAAGTTAATTTGAACATTAGTATACACCACTTTCTATAAATAATTTAATAATTCATTCTGATATTAACCAAAGTTTTCTTCTCAATAAGGAGCTTGTATTCCTTACACAGGCTGGCCAAGAGGTAGACTCTGCTGGTCTGGTTTGAATTAATCTTCTTTCAATTCTGATAGTAGCCTTGTATCTGAGCTTGTAAAAATTTTAATGTATTATTCTGAGACTGTGAAAAGCATAATGTTCATTTAAATCACCAAATTGTTAATAATTGCTTTTGATGGAAGACAGCTTCTTCTTATAAGCTCTGTATTAAGAGTCATTTCTTTCTCCAAATTCAACTCTAAGCCTTTTATCTCCTTTTGCCATTGTGATTATCAGCCTGCACCTCTGTTCTCTGCTCTGCTGTGGTGTCAGAAACTCCCTATGGAAAGAAGAAACACATTCCTATTAAGGTTCAGGCAGGAAGCGACCAACCCCACGTGATTCTGGGCACAGAAAGGCTTGTCATATCACTGTCTGCGAAAAACATTTAAATGGCTGCATTTATTCAAATATCTCAGAGCTGTTATTGCTAAACAATTTCATGCTCAAAATCACAGGACTGTATATAGAGCTTTAGGCCATAAATGTTATTTCATGTTTATAGAACAATATTTAAAGTCCTTTCTAAAGACCCTCTCATTTAATGGTTGACACAACCCTGGGAAGTAGGTAAATAACACATAACTATCCTCATTTTACAGCTTAGGAGCCTTAAGGTTTTAAATCAGTAAGTCATGGCAAAAATCATAATCCATAAAGTTAGACAGACCTAGGTTCCAATTCCAAGGCACTCACTTTGTGTAGGTTCTTCATCTCTCTATGGGTCTTAGCTTCCTCCAACCTCATAAACCTGTTCTAAGGATTAAATGAGATAATTTGTAGAAAGCACTGGTATGATCCTGGCATATTACTACTAGATGGCCAATAAATGTCATCACTCTCCCTTTTTCCCTCCTGAGATAGCTGGGTTTGAACATTCAGTAGGCAAATGGCAGAGTTAGAGTTCAGAAAGAGAACTCAGCTCTTCTGACTCTTGGTCAGTGGAAAAGTATCTGCGTAGTAGTCTCAAACATGCCAGCAATCATAAAGACGATGCGGGGCTGGGCAATATTTCACTCAGTTATACACACGATCACTATGAATCCGAGCCAACTCAATGGCAACTAACAACAATAAATGGCCAGAATGCCCTTTAAATATCGCTCTTCATGGCATGCCAGTAGTGTGTGAAAATTTCTGAAACAGAGAGGTTAGAGAAGATCCAGGTTTTTTGGGCCTAAAGCTTATACAGTTTGGAGGTTACCTCTTTTAGAAAAGATATCAACTTGTGAATTCAGGATTAGGCATAAAAACAGTGTTTATTTAAAATGAAATAAAAAGAAATCACAACAAATTGTATATTTTTAAAAGCTAACAAACCACAACATGACAAAATCCAGAAAAATAATACAACATATTTATTAACTACCAGACACACCCCTATAATACCTTTTTTTCCTATGTATTTTGGCTGCATACTCTTTGATCACCACCTCATACGAGAATTTTGAAACGTTTTCCAAACACTGAGATTAGAAGGAATATTCGGTTTTTCCTCTGGCATAGTTGACTGCTTCGCTTTACTGAAGGCAATTTTTCCTGCCATTTGTTCTGGAACTACCAAACTTTGTTAACACAAGATATACTGATACACAAAGGTGTCATTTGATGAGTTGGTGTGCATAAAATATGCAACTCCATCAGTTTGCTATAGAC
Organism: Trichechus manatus latirostris; assembly: GCF_000243295.1. NCBI lineage: Eukaryota > Metazoa > Chordata > Mammalia > Sirenia > Trichechidae > Trichechus > Trichechus manatus. The sequence continues at coordinate 1,363,635 of NW_004444062.1, forward strand.
TTGTGTCCTATTAACACAGGAATTCTGGTAAATTATATTTTGTATAATTCCCATTCTCCTTCCCCTTCCCCAGAAAAGATGATACTATTGACTAGAGAGAACTTTTGCTTTAATTAAGTATCAATACGAACTGAATCCTCCACCTACAATTTCACATGTCTGACAGTTGGGAAAATTGTCCATAGACTAGTTTCTGGCTCCATATAGTTTGTGATGGTTAAGATTGTGTGTCACCTTGGCTGGGCCATGATTCTCAGTGTTTATATGTGATCACTCCCATGATGGAATCTGCTGTGAGTAGCCAATCAGTTGAAAGGGAGTTTCCTTGGGCCTGTGACCTGCATCCTAATATAAGCAGATGTTCAGTCTTTGTCCTTGGTCTGGATCCTGCGGCTGTCTCCTGTTCATCTGAACTCCAGTTCTTGGGACTTGAGCTATCAGCTTATCAGCTGATCTTAGGATTCGTCAAGGTTCACAGCCTGTGCATGGGAGCCCTGCTCTCCGACCTGCCAAACTTGGGTTCGACAGCCCTGCAGCTACATGAATCAGGAGAAGCCTCACAATCTTGCCTGCCAGTCTTGGGATTTGTCAATCTTCACAGCCCATGAGCAAGATCCCTGCTCTCTGACCTGCCAGTCTTGGGTTACCAGCCACTGTGGCTATGTGATTCAGGAGAAGCCTCTATCC
>NW_004444062.1:1364421-1365944 GCF_000243295.1 Trichechus manatus latirostris
CAACCAACATACTTCTGAAGCTAGATTTATATCATGCTATTACACCTTTGGGCCATGATGCCTGATGAGTCACATGGTGGGCATAGGAGTTTTCCTGTGTGCCATTTGTACACTAGGATAACTAGCAATAACTTAGGAATACACTGACGTGACTGCAAACTACACAGATTATCTCATAAAGCCCTTAGCCAGATCACAAAAGTGCATGTAGTGCCTGCAACGTCATGTACCATGAGAGGAAGTATGTCCAAGGAAAATTTAGATTGAAGAGAGAAGTCTAACTGATTGCTGTTAAAAGATCTTGTTTTTTCAAATTTTACAAAACATATGACCCTTAGAACCCATTGTTGAGGTCCCTCATGCCAGGGTCTCACTTGAGGCTGGTGTAGATAAGGGGCCCTAAAGTCTAAGTTTCTGTAGCTTCACAGAAAATCCACCGCTGAGAAAGACCTGTCTCAAAGTAATGTCAGGGTCACATATTGGTTACCAGATTGCCTAGAACAAAAGTCAGGGAGCCTCAATTTTGATTTATAAAGGAGGATTTGTTTCTAGAACTCTCAAGCAGTAGAAGGGTAAGTTAACTTCTTACTAAACTAAATGTACAGACTATCTTTTCCCCCACTTTCAAATGACTTATTTTCTTTAACTAATCTTGTTGCTTTGAAAAACTTGATAATTATATAGGCAAAGAAAAGCAAAGGAATTAATAGCTGGGATAAAAAAATTCTACTTATCAGTTGTTCATTCCATGACATTTTGACACTTGACGATATTTTTTTTAGCATTTGAGCTGTAAACCCAACCTTGATTTGCCCATGTTGTATTACCATTTCTGACTCATTGTAATGCTGAAAACACTAAGCTAAGGCTTCTTTAGCAACCAGCCACAGGTGACTCCTATTCTGACTTGTTTTCCTTTCACCATGGATCTTTGAGCAGTCACTGAACTAATTCAATTTTCAGGCCCATTAATCTGGAACTTGAAATCAAAGGCAAGTGGGTGTATCTCCCTAACAAATTTGCAGAGCAGCAGCAACTGCAGCAGCAGCGTTCTAAAACTCCTGCTGCCTACAGATGAGGGCCAGCACCATTTCCCAGGCCCCTGACCTAGATGTGTATGGCTCCTTAAATGTCGGAGGGAAGGAGAGGAAAGGAATGCTACTACATGTCCCTTCCTCATCTCATGCCATTAATACTAAAAGGCCCAGACTTTGAACATTGTGAACTAGACAGTGCTTATTTCTGGAATCCCTGTGTCTCTTACTCCGAGTCTTTCTTTGGTTTGGTCTCTCAATTTCCTTTAGAGTCCCAAGTTCTCTTTCAGTTTTGTTCTTATCCAGTCTAATAGCCTGATTTTTCTGGAAGATATCTGATTAAAAAAAAAACAAAATGCCCACACTCAAATATCTCAGGTGCCAACAAATACATTTTAGTGTCTCACTCTTATGGATTGAATTGTGTCCTCCCAAAATATGTATTGTAATCCTAACCTCTATACTTGTGGATGTAATCCCATTAGGGAA
>NW_004444062.1:1366798-1388238 GCF_000243295.1 Trichechus manatus latirostris
AAAGTCAAGAAGGGAGAGTGTTGGCATGTCATGGGGTTGTTAACCAAAGTCATAAAACAATATGTATACTGACTGTTTAATGAGAAACTATTTGTTCCGTAAACCTTCACCTAAAGTACAATAAAAAAAAAAAATACCAATACCTGGGCCCCAATTTAGACTAATAAAAACTGACTTTTTCTAAAGCTCCCAGTTGAATCTATTACGCTATGTTATTTTAATGGAGAAAGGAAGCACAAGGAAAAACCTGAAACTCCATTTGTAGAATTTTAGGCAACAGAAAGCAAGGTAGGTACTCTAGGAACCAGATGGTAGAGGGCTATTCCAGCTGCCTTAAGGTCCTTTAAATAGTTGTTTTTACTTCTCCAATTCATAGGAAGAGCCCCCTCTGAAAATACTTCACCTATAGTAAGTAATCAAGTAAGAATTAAATGAACTGAAGTGCTAATATCTTATAACAATTTTTCCCCACAACATCTCTAAAAGTCACTTTCATATTTCAACTATGGATTTCATCAACTGCATTTTGTACATGTCACAAATAGTAACAGCAGATGTCATTACAGGACAGAAATTTTATTTCTACATTAACGTTGTTTATAAACAAGCACTATGTGAGCACCCGTGTGGTGAAAAAGTACTGGGAGCCACTAGGAGATTAGGAAGTAATTGCTGAGATAATCCCTCCTTAGCTATAAATTCCTATGATTCTGAGGTAAATCTCTTCTCTTAATGGTGAACACTTTAGAAAGACTGCTTATGAAACAAAACTTTAGAAGCATCAAAGACCAAATTATTCACCCAAATTGTTTCCTTTCTGATCTGTCTGAAGTTCCTATTTCTTCTAGATGAGTCAACATAAGGTTCATGGACTTAACCTGGAAAAGGTGACATATTACACAGTAGCCCCTGACCCCTTGGCACATACTGCTTACCTGAACAAATCCCTGAGGCAGGTAAGTTCTCACTTTAGGGGAAGAAAGAACCAGAAAAATCCAAGCCTGGGGGAGCCAGTGTGAACACTGCAGGCCGGAAAAGGACACATACATCCAATAAAGAAGAGAAGAGCTGCAAGGGGATGGTCCCAAAGAGAACAGGAGACAGGCCAGAAGAAAGTAGACGTCACAAACTCCACTGACTTCCCAGTGTTACCTTTGGCAGGCCCAGCCTCTGCTTACCAAGGACAACTTGTTGCTGCTTTGAACCTCCTTGACTTTATGGCCCTTATGTTACCTTGACCATTCTCTATCAGTTTTCACCCGGCTTTTTGCAACCTGGTTCCCAGTTTCTGCAGTACTTGCTATCTGAACCTAGTTTCTGCCCAATTCTACCTTTTACCATCTGCTCCATCCCTGCCTGGCCAATAATAAGGTAGGACGTTGTCCTTCAAAAGAAACTGTAAATATATTAGATCATGGCTCATTGGGAAGCAAAAGAGAAGGAAGTTATGTGGTGGTAATGGTATTACTAAGAACACTGGATGTTTACTAATGAATAGTCAGTGTATTATGCAGTGTTTCCATGATACTATAATGCAGCAGTGATCAATAAATGGTCCAATTTCTAGGAATATGTTCTTCTCTTTTCTCCTTCACCTCAATGTTCTTATTGAGTATGATACTGAGCATGGTATTCTTATACTGTTCTCTGTCTGGAAGAAAAATGTTCAGAGCACAGGTGGAAAACTCATATAACCTCTAGTCTAGATGGAAGAGATCTGGGTAGGAGCTTCCTGCTGCTTAGTAGGTAAGGCCTGAGTCCAAGATAATACTATTACTATTTTTATGATCATTCGGAAATACAAGGTTAGCACAATATGCAGAATCATAGGATAAGATACTGTAAGGCATTTTTATGATAATGCTTTTACATTCTACCTCCAAGAAAAATTAGAATTTGTTAGACCAAGTTCCTTTATATCTTAAGGCACAGTTAAAATTAGATATTCAGAAAATCTATTTATGTTCTGAAATATTCTCTGTCCCAAACCAAAAGCATTAAACCATGCTTACTTTTCACTCATTATGTGTAACCTGTATAAAATTAAGTTACTTTGAATGCATAGCAAAGTAGGCTAGGATTGGTGAAACAAGCTGAATTCAGAAATTCCCAATCAATGGTAAATGATGTTGAGAGAATTTCTAAAATAAAGAATTTTGTAATATTCCTTAGATATTATGAAGGTGTAAATAAATATATCTGAAATGAACCTGATCCAAATGACTGGCTCTGATTTTTAAATTTAATTATAGACACAAATATGCCGGTGACTATCTAATTTGGTGACTATCTAAATGTAAGGTTGGCTCTAGCTCCAAAAAAATAACACCATAAAGAATCTTAACATTTTTCAGCAATATCTTGTTAAAATACAAGAATAGTAATTAAATAGGAAGGGGTAAGCTTTCAAGGGAGAAATGGGTAGTATTAACTATCTTTTTCAATGGTTATTTGAATTAGTCATGGAAGATACTGAAACAATAAAAATTTATATGCAAGCAGCAGATAATTGTTATGTACTGAAAAATAATTCCTAGCATGTCACTTGAATAAATTTAGAACTGTAAAACCAAGTCTCAGAGGTTTTAGTGGATGGCCTACTTATGTAGACTTTCCTTAAATTCACTTACGCCATTAATTAAAGTCAAAAGTATTCTACCATTTTTGTTTAAATATGCTGAGACTCAATAAAATGGTAAACTAATGAAATGTTCCTATTATGCCTGGATGATGGAATTTGGCAAAGAAAGAATACAGGATTAGTATGCGTTCATGAAGGAGGCTTTCAATCAGGCATCAGATTTGGTTCAAGAGAGAGAATTGAAGTTAGATCAACATCAGCAATGCGCTCATCACATTCATTCATTCAACAAATGTTTTTTTTAACTTCTTACTAAGCTTTGGTGGCTCAGTGGTAGAATTCTTGTCACCTTCCATGTGGGAGACTTGGGTTTGATTTTGATCAATACACCTTATATGGAACTACCACCCATCTGTCAGGGGAAGCCTGCATACTGTTATGATGCTGAACAGGTTTCAAAGGATCTTCCACAATAAGATGGAGTAGGAATACAGGCCTGGCAATCTACTCCCCAAAAATCAGTCAAAGAAAATCATATGGATCACAAATGATCTGATTCACAATTAACCACAGGATGGTGCAGGACCAGGCACCATCGTGCTTGGAGTTGCCAACTTGATGGCAGCTAACAACAACATGGGTCAGGCATTGTGTTAAGGTAAGAAGATATAATGGTTGCCAAGAGAGCCTTCACAGAGCTTCCCTCTAAAGAGCAGTCTTTAGCCTGGTGTATCATAGCTAGATACACGGGGATGGTAGTTTTAAGAAAATGAATTTCTAAATTCTCGACTTCAGTGTGTATTCTTTTCTAAAATTGTTCTGACAACATGACTGTGGTCCAGACATCCTGCTGGTTCTCTTTCCCACCTCTTCATTCATAACCATTCTTCTCCCAACTTACAAAAGAAAGGTGTAACTCCACCCATCTCAAATTGTACTACAGGTCTATGTAGCAATACCATTGAGAGGACTGTTGAATATTACATATGAGACTATGCAAATTTATTCACATCTATATTTTTTTCAGCAAATGTTTAGCAAGGTCCTGTTATGTGCCAGGCACTGTACAAGGCACTAGGAAAGCACAAAGCAATAGGCTGTGTTCACACTTCTCAAAGAAAAGACAATCTATTAGAAGAGACAGTTATTAAAATCAAATGTGATAATAATAGAGAAGAAATATTAATTAATTGTATGTTATAATTATAATATTAATATTATATTAATTATTAATTAAAATTTATGGAGACATGGAAGTAGTTCTTAAGTGCTTCACTGTGATATCTCCCAGCTTTTGCATTTTAACAAAAGTTATAATGCTTATGTATCTCCACTGGTGGATTTCAGTTTTCAGAAAATAGTCAAGACATTTGGGGACAACAGGGTCTTCAATGCCTTCTAACACTTCATTTACACAATTGAGTTCTCTATCAAAAGAGAAGAACACATTTGGTATTCCTCAAGCTGAAAGAACTCAAGAAAAGATTCAAGCCTCGAGTTGCAATTTTGAAGGATTCTACTGGGAAAATATTAAACAGCGCAGGAAGCATCAAAAGAAGATGGAAGGAGTACACAGAGTCACTATACCAAAAAGAATTGGTCGACTTTCCACCATTTCAGGAGGTAGCATATAATCAGAGCCTAATAGTACCGAAAGAAGAAGTCCAAGCAGCACTGTAAGGCATTGGCAAAAAACAAGGCTCCAGAAATTGCTGGAATATCAACTGAGCTGTTTCAACAAACGGATGCAGCACTGTAAGCACTGACTCGTCTATACCAAGAAATTTGGAAGACAGCTACTTGGCCAACCAACTGGAACTCCCGAGAAAGGTGATACAACCGAAAGTGGAAATGATTGAACAATATCATTAATATTACACGCAAGTAAAATTTTGTTGATGATCACTCAAAAGTGGCTGCAGCAGTATATCGAAAGGGAACTGCCATAAATTCAAGCCAGATTCAGGAGAGGACGTGGAACGAGGGTTATCATTGCTGATGTCAGATGGATCATGGCTGAAAGCATAGAATACCAGAAAGATGTTTACCTGTGTTTTATTGACTATGCAAAGGCATTATGGATAACATTGCAAAGAATGGGAATTCTGAACACTTAATTGTGCTCATGAGGAACCTGTACCTAGATTAAGAGACAATCGTTCGAACAGAACAAAGAGATATTGCATGGTTTAAAGTGAGGAACGGTGTGCGTTAGGGTTGTATCCTTTCACCATACCTATTCAATTTGTATGCTGAGCAGATAATCTGAGAAGCTGAACTATATGAAGAAGAACGGGGCATCAGGTTTAGAGGAAGACTCTTCATTACTAACCCGCATTATGCAGATGACACAACCTTGCTTGCTGAAAGTGAAGAGGACTGGAAGCACCTACTGATAAACATCAAAGACCATAGCCTTCAGTATGGATTACACCTCAACATAAAGATCCTCCCAACTGAAACTGCATAGGGTTTCCAAGGAGCGGCTGGTGGATTCAGACCGAACCACTGTGCCACTAGAGCTCCTTAGCTGCTCTGACATTTTAAAATCTGGAAGTTCAAGAGAATAAACTCTCCATGGGACAACACTTGACCAATGAAGAATAGGAACTGATAGAGAAAAAACTCCCCTCTCATCCATTGGGTAGACAATTTTGAGGCACATTCTTTGCACCTACCTCCTCAGTGGCTCCCCTGTGGGTAGAGCCCCAATTGCTTGCAGCAACTAGCTTCGCAATGCATAATGGGATGGCTTTCTTTACTTCTTTGTTTTACTTCTCTCAGGTCCCCATTCCTCTTTCTTGGGATCACTTTACAAAACAGACCACATGTGGGCAAGCCGTTGTCTCAGGCATTACTTTCAAGAAACCTAGGCTAAGATACCTTCTAATTGGTCTCCTTTTTTCTGCCAACTTGCTTCATGTAGTATATTCTCATCTGAAAAACTAAATTGATTCCTTTTAAAATAAGTCCAGTCATGTCATTCCTATGTTTAAAGCCTCCAATGGCTTCCCATCTTATGCAGAGTAAAAATAGAATAGGTCCTACACAGTCTGGCTTCTCTTGACTTATCTGACCTTATCTGACCTTTTCCATTGATCGCTTCCTTCTAGGATCACTGGCATCTTTGCTGTTCTTTGAACATGCTAGGTGTGCTTCCACCTCTGGGCTTTGAACTTGCTGTCCTCTCTTCCCCCAATTACCTGCATAGCTCACTTTCCTCACCTCCTCAGGTCTATTGCTCAAATGTCACCTTCTTAGAAAAGCCTACCCTAACCACCCTGTGCAAACTGAACTGTCTTTGCCAACATGCTATCCTCTTTGATCGCTTAATTTTTCTCCACTGATCTCTCTTTAATTATTTATTATATATTTAATTATTTAGCATGTTGTCTTAGGCTGGGTTCTCTAGAGAAGCAAAACCAGTAAAGTGTATAAATATATATATAGAGAGAGATTACATCAAGGAAACAGCTCACGCGATTGTAGAGACTAGAACGTCCCAAGTCCGTGGATCAGGGTAGAGGCCTCTCCCAAGTCACACAGCTGCAGAAGCTGGCAAGCCCAAGATCGGAAGGTCAGAGAGCAGGGCTCCCACTCACAGGCTGTGCAGATCGACAGATCCCAGGTTTGGCAGATAAGCTGACAGCTCAAGTCCCTGGAGAAGTACATCATGGTTGGTAATGTAGAGAGCCAGCGAAAAAGAGGAACACCCTCAACTAGCTGGATTGATACAGTGGATGCAGCAATGGGCTTAAGCATAACAGTGATTGTGAGGATGGCACAGGACCAGGCAGTGTTTCATTCTGTTGTTCACAGGGTCGCTATGAGTCAGAACTAACTCGACAGCACCTAACAACAACAACAGCAACCTAAGTGGAAAAAAAATAGTTGAACCAGTTGCAGTTGAGTCGATTCTGACTCATGGTAGCCCTATGCGTGTCAGAGTAGATTTGTGTTCCATAGTGTTTTCATGGCTATGACCTTTCAAAAGCAGATCACCAGGCCTTTCTTCTGAGGTGGCTATAGATGGGTTTGAGCCACCAATCTTTCAGTTAACAACTGAGTGCTTAACCATTTGTGCCACCCAGGGGCTCTACTTACATGTATCAAAAATCTTAATCTGTTGCTGTTGAGTTGATTTCCACTCATACGGACTCTATTGGACAGAGCAGAATTGCCCCATAGGGTTTCCAAGGAGTGGCTGATGGATTCAAACCGCCGACCTTTTGGTTAGCAGCATCCTCAAATCAAATAATATCTGTAATGAATGTCTCCTGCTTCTACTTAGTTCTACCTCCCAGGGTGACATAAAAAACTCCATTCTTTGGTTAATAAATAAGTATCAGAGCCTTCTACAGAGTTTCCTAACATGCCTTGACACTATTCAGACTTCTAAATTTGGGAGAGGCTATAAACAGAATAAAAGGTAAAGAAGAAAAGAGGAGAATCTGTCAGTTCTCTTTAATGCAATCATCTTTATGGCTACCTAGGTCCGGATCCCCACAGAGACGGTCCTTCCTTTATTAATTTGTTCATTCAACAAATACATATAAAATACTTACTATGTGTCCAACACTATTCTAGGCACTGAAGATACAGAAGTGAACAAAATAAACAAAACTCCCTGCCCTCCTAGAGCTTGCACCTTGTAAGGAAAGATAAAAAAGAAAGAAAAAGAGCACGTGTGATGGTTAAGATTGTGTGTCAACTTGGCTGGGCCATGATTCTCCATGTTTTAATGTAATCATTCCCATGATTGAATATACTGTGAGTAGCCAATCAGATGAAAGGGAGTCTCCTTGGGGGTGTGGCCTGCATCTGTATATAAGCAGACGTTCTGGCTTTTTGCTCTCTCTGGATCCTGCAGCTGCTTCCTATCGTCTCATCTCCTGTTCTTGGGACTTGAGCTATCAGCTTATCTGCCGAACCTGGGATTCGTTGATCTGCACAGCCTGTGAGTGGGAGCCCTGCTCTCTGACCTTCCGATCTTGGGCTTGCCAGCTTCTGCAGCTGTGTGACTTGGGAGAGGCCTCTACCCTGATCCACGGACTTGGGACGTTCTAGTCTCTACAATCGCGTGAGCTGTTTCCTTGATGTAATCTCTCTCTATATATATATTTATACACTTTACTGGTTTTGCTTCTCTAGAGAACCCAGCCTAAGACAACATGCTAAATAATTAAATATATAATAAATAATTAAAGAGAGATCAGTGGAGAAAAATTAAGCGATCAAAGAGGATAGCATGTTGGCAAAGACAGTTCAGTTTGCACAGGGTGGTTAGGGTAGGCTTTTCTAAGAAGGTGACATTTGAGCAATAGACCTGAGGAGGTGAGGAAAGTGAGCTATGCAGGTAATTGGGGGAAGAGAGGACAGCAAGTTCAAAGCCCAGAGGTGGAAGCACACCTAGCATGTTCAAAGAACAGCAAAGATGCCAGTGATCCTAGAAGGAAGCGATCAATGGAAAAGGTCAGATAAGGTCAGATAAGTCAAGAGAAGCCAGACTGTGTAGGACCTATTCTATTTTTACTCTGCATAAGATGGGAAGCCATTGGAGGCTTTAAACATAGGAATGACATGACTGGACTTATTTTAAAAGGAATCAATTTAGTTTTTCAGATGAGAATATACTACATGAAGCAAGTTGGCAGAAAAAAGGAGACCAATTAGAAGGTATCTTAGCCTAGGTTTCTTGAAAGTAATGCCTGAGACAACGGCTTGCCCACATGTGGTCTGTTTTGTAAAGTGATCCCAAGAAAGAGGAATGGGGACCTGAGAGAAGTAAAACAAAGAAGTAAAGAAAGCCATCCCATTATGCATTGCGAAGCTAGTTGCTGCAAGCAATTGGGGCTCTACCCACAGGGGAGCCACTGAGGAGGTAGGTGCAAAGAATGTGCCTCAAAATTGTCTACCCAATGGATGAAAGGGGAGTTTTTTCTCTATCAGTTCCTATTCTTCATTGGTCAAGTGTTGTCCCATGGAGAGTTTATTCTCTTGAACTTCCAGATTTTAAAATGTCAGAGCAGCTAAGGAGCTCTAGTGGCACAGTGGTTCAGTCTAAATCCACCAGCCGCTCGTTGGAAACCCTATGGGGCAGTTCTACTCTGTCCTATAGGGTCGCTATGAGTCAGGATCGACTTGACAGCAACAAGTTTTTGGTTTTAGAGTGGCTAGGAGGGCTCCCACAGGCATTCCACTTAGTGGTGGCAGAGAAGCCCTGGAGAAAAGCAAGAGATAAGCTGAGGAAAAGTACTATCAGACAATACTTGGAAACAGCTTGTTGTGGAAGCAATGACTGGAGTAAAAAGACGGTGTAAGCAAATATGAGGTAGAGCACATAATGTTTCCCATACAGAGAGCTTTTGTAATACTTCATGATAGTAGCTTGGATGAGAGTGGTATCAGTGAAGGTGGTGAGAAATTGTCAGATTCAAAATACGTTTTCCTGAATGACTTGATGAGGCATGTGAGAGAAAAAGAGATTTTAAGGCTGATGCCAAGGCCTCATCAACTGGAATGAAGGATGGAGTTTCTGTTAACTGAATAGGAGGAAACTGCAAAAGAGTGAGGTTTCGGAGAAAGATCAGGATCTTTGGTTTTGAATATGCTAGATTTGACATTCCTGTTTGAAAGATAAATGGAGATCTTGAGTAAACAATTGGATCTATAATTATGGAGTTAGAGCTCAGGAAAGAGGTCCAGGCAGGAGACTTAAATTTTGGAATCCTAGCATACACATAGTATTTAAAGCCATGAAATTGAATAAGATTATCACAGGAGTGAATATGGACAGAAAGAGAAGTGGTTCAAACTGAAATCTTGAGCACTCCATCATTCAGATGTTGAGTAGAGGAGCAAAGGAGATGGAGAAAGGAGCAACAAATGGTGTAGGGAGAAAACCAGAAGATCATGTACTAGAAGCCAAGTTGAAATAATGATTCAAGAAGACTTGGTGATAAAACCTGTCAAATGCTGCTGATAAGCTAAGAATTTACCATTGAATTTAGCAATAAGGATGTCATTGATGATCTTGACATGAGGCATTTCACCAAAGTGCTTGGAGCAAAAGCCTGGGAAAGAGAGGAGGATTTAGAGTCTACGAGTATGAAAAAATCTTTTCAAAAAGTTTTACTGCAAAGCTAGAAATAGAAATACCATATGATCCAGCAATCCCACTCCTAGGAATATATCCTAGAGAAATAAGAGTTGTCACTAGAATAGACATATGCACACCCATGTTCATGGCAGCATTGTTCACAATAGCAAAAAGACGGAAGCAGCCTAGATGCCTATCAACAGATGAATGGATAAGCAAACTATGGTACATACACACAACGGAGTACTATGCAATGATGAAGAACAATGATGAATCTGTGAAGCATCTCATAACATGGATGAAACTGGAGGACATTATGCTGAGTGAAATAAGTCAATTACAAAAGGACAAATATTGTATGAGACCTCTATTGTAAAAACCCATGAAAAAGTTTATGCACAAAAAGTAGCAATCTTTGCTGGTTACGAGGGATAGGAGGGATCGTGGGGGGAAATACTAAATAGGCAATAGATAAGTGGTATCTTGGGTGAAGGATGAGAGAGTACACAATACAGGGGAAACCAGCACAACCTGTACAAGGAAAGGTCATGGAAGCCCCATAGACACATCCAAACTCCCTGAGGGACTGAATTGCTGGGCGGAGGGCTGTGGGGACCATGGTCTCGGGGAACATCTAGCTCAATTGGCATAACACAGTTTATAAAGACAATGTTCTACATTCTACCTTGGTGAGTAGCATTTGGGGTCTTAAAATCCTGTGAGCAGCAATCTAAGATACTCCACTGGTCTCACCCCTTCGGGAGCAAGGGAGAAGAGAACAGGATACAAGGAAAAGATCACACCAAAGGACTAATGGACCACAGCTTACCAAGGCCTCCACCAGACTGAATCTAGAACAGCTAGATGGTGTCCGGCTACCACCACTGACTGCTCTGACCGGGATCACAACAGTGGGTTCTGGACAGAGCTAGAGAAGGATGTAGAACAAAATTCTAACCAAAAAAAAAAAAAAAAGAGCAGATTTACTGACCTTACAGAGACTGGAGAAACTCCAAGAGTGTGGCCCGAGACCCCTTCTAGCTCAGTGGTGAAGTCACTTCTGAGGTTCACCGTTGAGCTGGGGACTGGACAGCCCCATATAACAAAATGGGACTAATGAGGCACAGCAGTCCAGGGACAAGGACTAGACTGCAGAAATGGACAGGAAATCTGGTGATAGGGAACCCAAGGTTAAGGACAGTGTTGACATGTAGTGGGGTTGTTAACCATTGTCATAGGGCAACATGTGTACTAACTGTTAAATGATAAACTATTTTGTTCTGTAAACCTTCATCTAAGGTGAGAATAGCAGCACAACTGGAAGAACGGAATCAATGTCACTGAACAGTGCACGTAGAAATTTTTGAAATGGATGATGTATCTTTGGCTATGTATATTTTCACCAAAAAAAAAAAGGTTGAGAAGGGAGAGGGTTGATATGTCGTGAGGTTGTTAACCAATGTCATAAGACAATATGTGTACTGACTGTTTAATGAGAAACTATTTGTTCTGTAAACCTTCACCTGAAGTACAATAAAAAAAATTGTTTAAAAAGTTTTACTGCAAGGGTGAGCAGGTAACAAAAGGATGAAGCTGGGCAAAGAAAACTCTTTTTTTAGATGGGAGAAATAATGGCATGTTTTTATAGTGGTGGAATAATCCAGTACAGACGGAAAAATTGAGGATCCAGAAGACGGAAGAAAGAATTGCCCAAGTAGCATTCTTGAGTAAGTGGGTGAGGATTGATTCTAACACACAGGCAGAAGTTGTAGACTGGAGCATGGAAATTTCAACCACACCAACAGGAGGAAAGGCAGAGTCTATGGGTACCGATGCTGGTCCTAAGAGCTTGTAAAAGTTCTTCCCTAGTTGGATACTTGAGGGAGAAGGAAAAGGTACATTTTCAACATGAAGGAGAGTGGGGTAATGAATGATTAGAAAGTGCAGAATAATTGGCAGGTGACATTAAGGGACCGCTAGGGTGTCAGGATGTGGAGCCCTGGTGGTGGAGTGGTTAAGAGCTCAGGTTGCCAACCAACAGGTCGGCTGTTCAAATCCACCAGTCACTCCTTGGAAACCCTATGGGGTGGTTCTATTCTGTCCTATCAGGTTGCTGTGAGTTGGAATCGACTCCATGGCAACAGGTTTGGTTTGATTTGGGTAGAGGGACATGATCACGAATTTAAAATGATACCTATCAGCCTGGCCATGCTTTTCTCTAGCCAGATCCAGCTCTCCAGGTGGAGATGCAGGGGAAGCAGAGTTGGGTTTAATCAGGGTTGTGGTTTAGCCAAAGAATATACAATGAAGCTGAAAAGAGTCAAGGAAGTTGAAAGTGTATGCTGGAGAATTATTTTAATGATTACCATGGAATTAGAGGAATGAGGACATGAGGTGAATGAGAAACAGTGAAAGGTGTTAGTAGAAATGGCAAGATCATCCATGACTCTGCTCCCTACAGTGACTGTCTCCAAATCCAGGACCACAGTTTACAGCCCCAGGCCCCATGAGCATTTTTTTAACTTTTTAGTTTAAAGTAACTATTGACACATAGGAAGTTGCAAAAAATAGTACACTGAAGTCCATGCACCCTTTGTTAGCTTCCCCCAATAGTGATATCTTAAATTACTATAGTACAATACCAATGAGCGTTTTTAGGCCTTGGGATTAGAGTAAATCCAATGAATAAGAGAAAGACGACAGAAAGAAGACCCAAGGCAGACTCTGGCTGGTATTCAGAAACTCAGTCCTCTCTTTCATTTGCATCCAGCGCGCATACTTTGAGCCAGGCACATTCAGGTTCAAATCCAAACTGTACTGTTCGTTGGTTTAGGCACCTAGGCAGGTATGTATCACCTCTTTTTTGTGTCTTAATCTGTAAAATAGTAATTAAAATATAACCCCTGCCCAAAATAAAAAACTATTGTGCTCAGTTTCTGTTCAACAAAGATTCCCTCCTCTACCTGAAGATGGGAACCTGAGGTGCAGTTCAAAAACCACATTCTTCACAGTGACTTAACTCTTCCTTTCTTTGAGCTGTTACAGCAATTATTATGCCTACTACTTTCATAATGCATACTTTATCTTTTCACATGCAAGTGTATATGAAATATCTTTACTGCCACTCCAAGCTGTAAGAGAGAAACGTCTATATCTTATACCTCGTTTTTATCCCAAAGCACTTTACACAGTTTTCTGACCCTAGTAGATGTTCAATAAATAAAAATAATAACTAATATTTATTGAGTGCTTACTAGAGGTCAGTGTGATACAAGACCTAAAATTAAGGCCCAATATTATGTGCTGCTGTGACATCTAATGAAGCCAGGAGGCCCTTAAACAGCCTAACCCCAAGTTGTCCCCCGCATTCTGCTTCTATGGATAAGTTCCAATATCCAAACAACCCTCCTTGTACAGGGACCAGGCACAGTTGCTGCTTATCCCTGAGTAGCAGGTTTTAGTTCCCTGCCAGTGCGTGAAATTATTCCAACAAACAAATCACATCCTCCTACAGAAACTAGGAGTCACTCCACCCTCTTGATACGACAAAGCCTGCCACTCACAGCCCCTGACTGTTCATTCTGTTCTCAACTACAGTCTCCAGGTGGCCCTGCATGGTGTGCAGTGCCATTCTCCCCAGGACTGTGAGAGTATGTGACTAATGAAATGTTGTTGATCTCATCTGTCCAATATCAGGTGGTGTGTGTTCAGCCATCCTCATAATCCTAGGGCAGAAATCCCTCTCTCACCACAGGGGTGAATGTTGTTGTTAGGAGCCATCTAGTAGGTTCCAACTCATAGCGACCCTGTGTACAACAGAATGAAACACTGCCCAGTCCTGTACCTTCCTCACAATCACTGTTATGCTTGAGCCCATTGTTGCAGCCACTGTGTCAACCCATCCTGTTGAGGGTCTTCCACATTTTCACTGACCCTCTACTTTACCAAGCATGATGTCCTTCTCTAGGGACTGATCACTCCTGATAACATGTCCAAAGTATGTGAGACGTAGTCTCGCCATCTTTGCTTCAAAGGAGGATTCTGGTTGTACTTTTTCCAAGACAGATTTGTTCATTCATTTGGGACTCCATGGTATATTCAATATTCTTCATTAACACCACAATTCAAAGGCATCAATTCTTCTTGGGCCATCCTTATTCATTGTCCAGCTTTCGCGTGCATATGAGGCAATTGAAAACACCATAGCTTCAGGAGCAAGCATTCCTGAGAGCAAGATAGCAGTTGCATGATCTTTATGGCCTAGCCTTGGAAGTCACATAGTTTCACTTCACCCAATTCTATTCATCAAGCAGTTGCAAGCCCACCCATTTCAAGGACGGTGAACACAGACCCGACCTCTTGATGGGAGGTATTTCACAGAATTTGTGGCCGAGTTTTAAAGCCACTACAGGTATTATCCCTATTCTAAAAGTAAGGAAACTAGGTCTTACTGAGGGATTGAATAACTTGCCCTATGTAATAATGTAGCAGGTCAACTGTAGTGCCAGGACTGAGTGTCAGCCATCGGATTCTAAGGCAGGGACACTTAAAATCTCTACATTACTTGTTTAATTAAGATACTATATGTTGAAATCTTTCAATGCTCCTCGAAAAACTCAAAGAATATAAAGAAAGAGCTGCTCCCTGTAGCTCATGTGTTTCTTAGACAGATACTCCCACAAGCCTGAGCATATAGTTTACAGTAGAGGAGACATGTATCATTTTGCCAGAGCTGGCGTATGGTTATGACACATTTATAGGAGTGATTGAAATGATTTGCAAAGATATGTCTAAGCTGTGTCACATCACCAAAGATTATGAGGCATCCTAAAAGAAGATTGACTTAGAGGCAATATGGCTAATTCCATTGTGGTTGAAAATTGCTTTGGATTTGCATGTATGTGCCTTGAAAAGCAAAAAGCTACCATAGTCTACCTTTCCCTGAAATTATGTAATTAACATGTTGAATATTTGTTCACCTAATGCATGCCTTTATGGCCAAACTCTGTGTGTGTGTGTGTGTGTGTGTGCGTGTGTGTGTGTGTGTTTCTGGTGTGAGCTGAGGGTGGCGGCTATTAGAGATAGTATTAGCAGAATTCCCCGTGGATAGGATCACCCTTGTACAAGAACTTTGTATAATAGCAGTCCTATCTACAGGGAATTCTGGCTAGGGAAGGGACCTAGAAGGAGAGTAGCAACACAGCAATGGCAAAAAATGAATAAATAAATACATAAGATAGTAGCACTGAAACATATGTTCCTGGTGAGAAATTTATTGAAGAACTGAGGGGCATAGTAACGAGACAATGGAACATCCTGCGGGCCATGGTTTGAATCCCAGATCAGACACATCACAGCTGACCAAAATTTGAACAAGTTACCAAATGTATTTGATCCCCAGTTTCCTTATATATAAATTGAATATGATATAAATTGGATATCATACTACCTATGATAGTAAGGGTTGCTGAAAAATTATAGAGACTGTACAGGAAATGCCTAGAAAGTGCCCTGGCACTTTGTAGGTACTTAATAAACATTGTTTGATTATTATTATTACTCCTGTAATCCTTTCAGTGTCCTCTGATCAACTGTAATTTCCATGAAGGAAAGAAACATGTTTATCAACTTCCCTGCTATATTAATGGTACCTTGCACAGGGTAAGGAGTCCTTTAGTAGCACAAATGATTAAATGCTGGACTACTAGCTGAAGGGTTGGTGGTTTGAATCCACCCAGAAGTGCCTGGGAAGATAGGCCTGGCAATCTGCTTCCAAAAGGTCACAGTCTTGAAAACCCTATGGAGCAGTTCTACTCTACACATATATTAAGAACCTCATAAGTATTTTGGTATATAATGCATGAATGAATAATTGGATAGCCACTAATAGGAATTAAGAATGAAGGCATTCTTACAAGTAGACATCAGCAGAATATAACAGGGTTAAGGGAGGCTGTGGCAATGTTTCTAAGCAAACAAGAACACGGGTTTTGGAGACAGACCTAACTATACCCCTCACCAGCTGTGAGTGCTGCAAGGATTTTAATAATACCTACCCAGTGGGTTGTTGGAGGAGGTCCTTGGGTGGTACAAATGGTTTGCTCTCGGCTACTAACCTAAGAATTTGAACTCACCCAGCAGCACCGGGAAGAAAGGCCTGGGGATCTGCTTCTGTGAAGATTACAGCCAAGAAAATCCTATGGAGCTCCCTTCTCTGTAACACATGAGGTTTCCATGAGTCGGAATTGACTGACCGCAACGTTTTATCTGTTTTTTTTTTTAAATGGGTTGTTGGAGACCATGGGTGGTGTAAATGCATAACACGCTCAGCTGCTAACCAACAGGTTAGAGGTTCGAGTGCACCCAGAGGCACCTTGAAAGAAAGGCCTGGCAATCTCCTTCTGAAAAATCAGCAATGAAAAACCCCATGGAGCACAGTTCTACTCTGACACGTGGAGTCGCCATGAGTTAGAGTTGACTCCGTGGCATTGATTGTTGCTGTTGTTAGTGATGTTAATATTTGGGATTAATGGACCTTTCCCCTTCCTTTAGATGAGGAAATCTAACTGTGAGTTCAATGCACTTGTGCATGTACCCAATTAGAATGAGAATTTGGGAGCCAATTTTGTTAGCCTTTGTGTGCATTCTGCTGACCTACGCATCTGTGCGTTTGTTTTTTCTGCTTTAAATATTTTGGCTCTATGTTTATGCTAATTCCGTTGATTTCTTTAAAGTCACAGCTAATGTTTCTTTAACTTAGTGAAGATCCTTAGCGCCAAACACAGCAGACGGGGTATAAAGCTGCATACTTCAATTATCAAAACATGCTATTTTAATCTAAAATAAAATGATTCACACTCTATTTCCCCCCGCAGCAGTGGACATGTATGCTTGTTTGATTTAATTTTATTTTTTGTTCTCCCTAATGGCTTGTCTCTATTAATTATACACTGAGCACATTTTCCCCCCAAACTAGTAACCACCTGCAACATTTCAGTGTTTTCGTCACAAAATGTCAAATTCGCAATTGATTGTGTAATTCAGAGAAATGGTTGCATAGTCCTCTGGGTTCTGTAATGAAATGTGTTTGTTGAATTTCTTATTACACCCAAACCTGGCTTTTTCAATTATCTTTTCTTTTTTTTTTCCAGTGAAAGCAGTATATGCGCCAGTCTATACTTTTCCAAAGCAAAGGGAGGAGTGCTCTCATAATATTGTATTTCCTAAATGCACTCTATAGATTTTAAGAGCCTCATTCATGTTAACTCTGATTCAATCAATACCCAGTCTTTTCTTTTTCCTACATAAAAAGAAAATATTGCAGTACTAGCTTAAAGGAATATTATTTGTCAGTGAATAGTAATTTTCTGAAAGTAAGTACATGAACAGGATATTCACAAAAGAAAAATGCAAGCGGTCAACAAACACAAAAAGCAATGCTCACCTTTGTTGTTATTAGCTGCTATTGTGGTGCCCTGACTCATGGCGACCCCATGCACAATGGAACAAAACACTGCCTGGTCCTGCACCTTTACTAGTAAATAAATAACAGTGACCAGCATCCTTCTATTGCTTTCTGTCTACCAGGACAGTACTAGGTACCTTGCGTGTATTATTCATTTAATTCTCTCAACCGTTCTATACCTAGATACTGTTGGGATTCCACCAAAAATAAACTGGATCTAGAGCCCAGGCTGTAGTCTAAAACACTAGGCTCAGAAGAAAAAACAAAATACAAACAAAGCAACACACAATTTGAAATTTCACTTATCAGATTGGCCAAAGAATTTTGCTTAAGATATTCTCAAAGCTGATAAAAGTACAGTAAAACACGGTTTCCTATAAAGTGCTATGAGAATATAGATTCATATAGCCTTTCTATAAACTAAGAGCCTCGATAAGTTCATGCCCTTTTATCCATTAATTCCACTTCTATAAATCCATCCTTAAGGAAATGATAAAGATGAGATGAGGATTCTACGGTGACTCGAAGCCTTAGCGTCAGGCTGTTCGGGTTGAAATTCTAGCACTACCAATTGCCAGGGTTGTGGCTGTGCACAAGTTATCTGCCTCAGTTTCCTTAAGTATAAAATAAACATCATAATAATACCTATATATTAGGTGTATTGGAAGGATTCATGCTTGAATACATGTAAAGTCATTAGAAAGATGCCTGACATAACCTGTGCTATATAAATGCTATTATGAACCAAGGTAAGCCAAGGTAAACAATCTACTTATAATAGAAAAAAAATGGGAACAACTAAATGCCCTAAAATGTATAAATGATTAAATACATTGGCTCATTTTTAAATGTTTTATGTTTGCAATGGAATAATACATAACCATTTAAAAATATTTCCAAATATTCATTGATAAATATGAAAATATTTATAAAATAGTATTAGATGCAACAAACATTGAGAGTAAATTTTCAGTTATATACATATAAGTGTTTATGTGTGCATATGCATAAAAACATTGAAAGAAAATCCACTAAAATTTTATAATAATGGAAATTTTGTGGTGGAATAAGATGGATATATGCTTGTTTGTTTTTGTTTTCCTTCTACAATTGCGTCAATAGTCTTGATACAGTAAAACTGGTGAATGTAATCAAGAGACTATTTCTCCACCTGCATATGAGAAAGTGGACTTACATAAACCTTTGAGCTAAATTATTTGAGAGTTTCCACCACCCACATCATCATCTCGCCATCTTTGTAGGTTAGTGTACAGGCATTCTCCTTCTTTCCTGAAGGGATGAAGAATCATCACCTTTGAATGGGGCAGACCAGTCAGGCACCGAGATAGAGCCAATGTTTATATTCCCCCACTGCCCATCTAACCATTCACCTGAGAATGATTTAGGTATAAAATCTGGGAGAAAAAGAAAGGAGAGCATCCTCCCCTATTTGGTTACAGAAGCCATCTTAGTTTGTACTACAAACGGAAAGGGGAAGAAATGGCATTATAGTGACCAAAATTGGCAATGCATAAATAAGAACAAATAGATAATGAAAAAATTGTATGTGCTTAAGGATTTAACAAAGCAGAGTTAATCTGAAGGACAGATGGCAGTGAAGGGCAGTACCGTTCATTAAATATCCACTTTACAAGTCAGATTTCAGATTTACACTGTGAAATTTTAATGACCTTTCATAAAGCAATTAGTCACTTGAATTTGAACAATATTTCAGCTGTTGGCACAAGAAACGCTGTCATTTCCTGGCTGAAATACTTGCTAAGTTGTAAAATTTTCACTTCAATCTTTTGCAGAGTTGTTTCAATTCTAACTTGTCCATGTGTTTTTATAATATTAATATAACAATAACATTCTGTAAATATCCTTCAAAGTCTTATATAAAGATGGTAGAATGCAAATTTTGAAAGGAATATAAGTCTGCAAAATATAACTAGGCTGACAGAAAAAAGAATTTGTTGGCAACATATACAGGAAATTCATTTTTCAATCAACCTAGATCTTATCAAGGTTCTGTTTGCTATACAAATACTGATGAAGGGGAAATCTAAGAGGTGATTGGGGTTATTTACTAAGTAATCACCAAACGTTCTGTAGTTGAGTACGTGCCATTAACTACAGTTAATAGAAAAGAAACCATAACAACTTGACACTCACACCAATGTTAGCTACCAATGTTGAAAAATATCTCTTTTTGGTTATTTAACATGCCTATCAATCTGATACAAAATAAATAGCTGGGTAGTTGGTTTTTGTTTGCGTTTAGAACTTTTTTAGGGGCAGAGAGGCAAATCTGTTTACACAACATTGCTCACAGAAGTGGAAAGAAGACTCTCATGATTCAGAGAAAGGAGCCCTGCGTGGGCTGAGTGAGCAGAGAGAGAAGTGAGGTAAAAGTCTTCTCACCTGGAGTTAGAATGGAAGCTAAAATAGAAGGGACAGCTGACTAATTGGTCAGGCGGTTGGTGACAAAGCAGTGCCAAATTACCTTGATAAGTTTATCCCTGTTCAGCAACTGACCACCAATCTGTAGACTCAAAACCTGATTTTTTTTAATGTAATTTATTAGTTTTTTTTGTTTTGTAATAAAACTGATATACTGATGGGAATAAATATTAACTGTGATTCTCAGAGAAAAAAACACTGTTAACCTTGTATACTTCCTTCCAGCCTTTTTTCTATGCACAAACCTTTTATAGAAATATGCTACATCAAGATGCTAGGAACTCTCCAGATTATTGCTAAGTTTTAGTTTAAATCGAATACATTCATTCAATGGTTAAGAGCATGGCCTTTAGAATAAGGCATATCTGGATTAAAATCCATGTCATTTGGAGCAAAGTATTTTTAACTACCCATGGTTTACTTTCCTCAGTCATACAATGCAGGAAATAATATCTACTCTTACGGTTCATGATTCAGTGAAGATTCAGTGAAATCATGTACTTAAAGCACTGCACACAGGATAGATCACATATTAAACACTAAATTAATGGTAGTTATTGTTTTTATTTTATATGTGTTTTAAAATTATCAGTGTATACAGGTTGTGTGTTAATGTGTGCCAAGTCAGTCTTTGCAAACCTAGATTCTCGTACCTCCTGGCAAGAACATTGTCACCCAACATACATAATGATCAAGGGTTGTTGACACACAATTCCTCAGTGTTTCAGGGCCCACTAATTAACAAAAGTAGAAAAGCAGCTTCAAATGAGTTGCCACTTTTGGAAGTAATCATTTTAAATATAGATACCAAATAAATGCATCTTTGCATATGCCCTATTTAACATGACCTATACAGATGCTGCTAAATAGTCAGAAAAAGACATAATTTTTGGTAAAGGGTCAGCAAAAATGAGGGAAAACCTCCATTAGATGGATTGACAAAATAGTTGCAACAATTGGCTCAAACATGATAACGAACATGAAGTTGGCACAGGACAAGGCAACATTTTGTTCTGTTATATGTAAGGTTGCCATGAGTCAGAGCCATCTGGACAGCAACCATCAACAATAATAGAGATGCTGCAGCATTAACATGGTGACTCAGAGTGATTGGGTTTGAATCCTCACTCCACATTCTACTAACTGCATGAACCTGGGAAAATCACTTAACCTTATTTGGTCTCAGTTTCTTTTTCTGTAAAACACTAAGTAAAGTTTATAACAAATTCTGGCACTAGTTAAGTTGTAATATCAGCATCCTAAAAAGCTCTGTGAGATCCATATCTAGAGAAGCATTGATTTAAAGATTATGCCTCATGAGCAAACAACAAAGAATGCACAGCCTGCCTGCTCAGACGTAACCAAATAAAACAAAAAAGCAGGATAAAACAAACAAATCTACAATCAATAAATAAGGAAAATAACAACTGAATGTCCCAAAGACAGCAGACGATATCAAAACATATACAAAAACAGGACAGGATGGTTCCAGTAGGCATCCAAAATAAAACACCAGATGACTTTCCAATAGAAGAAAAGGTACTAGAACTACCTGTTAGGGAATTCAAGTCTCTAATACTCAGAATTATCCAAGAGTTAAAGCAAAAACCAGGAAAAAATGAGGAAAAAATAGAAAAATTCATGGCAAAGGCAGACAAATTCATGGAAAATATAGACAAAAAAAAAATGGAAAAATTCAAGAAAAAGATACCAGAACAAAATGCCAGAATAAATTCACAGTGAGAAATTATACAAAAACAACAATTAGAAATCCAAAAGATAAACAACAAGATTTCAGAAATGGACAGTGTCATAGAAGGGCTGAGGAGCAG
>NW_004444062.1:1389367-1406412 GCF_000243295.1 Trichechus manatus latirostris
AAAAAAAAAAAAAAAAGATCAAGAAGGGAGAGGACTGACATATCGTGGGGTTGTTAACCAATGTCATAAAACAATATGTGTACTACAGTTGCATAAGAAACTATTTGTTCTGTAAACCTTCACCTGAAGTACAATTAAAGAAAATAAAAATAAAACAAAATAATTTGAAAAAAACAAGAAAAATGAAGAAACCCTGAGAATTATGTGGGATAAAATCAAGAGCAAAAATCTTCGAGTGATCGGAGTTCCAGAACAGGGAGAGAAAGCAGAAAACACAGAGAGAATCATTGAAGAACTGCTGACAGAAAACTTCCCCAATATCATGAAAGATGAAAAGCTGACCATCCAAGGAGCTCAACAAACCCCATATAGGATAGACCCCAAAAGAAAATCACCAAGGCATATCATAATCACACTCGCTAAAACCGAAGACAAACGAACAATACTGAGAGTAGCTCGAGAAAAACAAAAAGTCACGTACAGAGGAGAAACAGTAAGACTGAGCTCTGATTATTTGGGAGAAACCATGCAGGAAAGAAGGCAATGGGATGACATATATATAACCTTGAAAGAAAAAAATTGCCAGCCAAGAATAATATATCCTGCAAAACTCTTGTTCAAATGTGATGGTGAAATTAGGACATTTCCAGATAAACAAAAATTAAGGGACTGTAAAAACCAAGCCAAACTTACAAGAATTATTAAAGGAAGTCCTTCGATCTGAGAACAAACAACATCAGACCACAGGCTGAATCTAGGATGCAGAATCATACCAGCCAGGTACCAACCTGGGAAATGAACTCTCAAGGACTATCCAAAACCAAAAGAACTACAACAGGGAACCAGAGAGGTTAATCTGTAAATGACAACAGCATCAGAACAATAAAAGGGGGAATAAATGGTGTAGGTATAGAACCTTCTAATGGAGAGGAAGGCAAGGTGACACCAAGTAATAATAGACTCGTTCAAACCTAGAAAGACAAGGGTAATTTCAAAGTAACCATACAGAAAGTTAACAAACCTACTCATCAAAATAAAGAAGCAAAACATAAAGTCTCAGTAGAAACAAAAGCTACAAAAACAAAAGAAATGAAAAAAAAAAATCCACAAACAGAAATTCAGCACAGGAGAGTTTAAGAGGAACAAGGAAAATGTCAGCACCATAAAGATTGTGTCTTAGTACTCCCAAGAGACTGACATTTAGATCTATAAATATGGCCTTTCCATGTTTCCACTCTGCCATCCATAGTCTGTCCACGATAGTTCCCCTCTTGGTCAAAAGATAGCTGTACAATTCCAGATATCCCAAACAGAGGTGATGATACCTGGTGAAGAAGAGGGGCATTTCTTCTCATAAATGTCTTTTTATTAACAAATGAAACCTTTTCCAGATTCCCTCAACCAACTGCCCCTCACATCCCATTAGCTAGGATTAAGTTCCATGCCTGTGCCTAAACTACTCACCGGCAAGGAGAATGAGAATTAATTAATAATTACCTAGACTGATAATGGGTCATTCCTAGGTATATCAGAGGGTGGAAAACTTGAACAAATTTGGGGATATGACATGGAAAAAGAAGCAAGGGATAGGAAAAGAGGAATGGAAAATGGCTGCTATAGGCAACTCATGGCATCTACCACCAAATTACTATTTCTTAGTAATGTTGTAGTTTTTAGTTGCTGCAGTCACCTCTGATTCATGGCAACCTTAAGCATAACAAAACAAAACAAACTCCCGGTGCTGTGCCATCTTCACGATTGTTGGTGTATTTGAGTCCATTGTTGCTACTATTGTGTCATTCCATCTCATTGAGGGTTCCCTCGTTTTCAATGGCCCTCTATTTTACCAAACATGATGTCTTTTCTAACTAATATCTACCATTTATTAAGCACAAACCGAGTACCAGGTATTTGCTTTGCATAAAGTATCTCTAATTCTCCTAAGAATCCACGCTAGCCTGGCTTTTGTTCTCACCACTCCATTCAAAGTTCTCTTGATTTGAGTCACTCTGTGCAAATCTAAAGGTCACTTCTCTGCCCTCATATTTACCTTTCAGCAGCAGACACAACTAACCCCTTCCTAGACATGTTAACATTTTCTAATGTTTTTACATCTGCTAGCTCCTTCTTTTTCATCTCCTTAGCTGGGTCGATATTGCATCTAAATGTTGGAGTGTCTCAGGGTTCAGTCCTGAACCCTCTCTTGTTCTCTATTCATTCTTTGTCCCTGGGTCATCTCTTCCAGGGCCATGACTTTAAATATTACAAAGTTAATAATTCCCAAATCTGTATCTACAGCCCAGAGCTCTGCCCTGAGCTCCAGTTTATATATTCATTCCACTTAACATCCCACTCACAGATATCTATTTAACATCTTTATTGGGATGCCTAAACTGCAACTTAAACTTAATTTATTAAAACTGTAACCATTGCTTTCTTTGCCAAAACCAATTTCTTTCCAACTCTTTCTTATTTGATTGATTCATCTCATCAATCAAATTTAGAATCCATCCCAGATTTCTCCCTTTCTTGAAACCTTAACATTCAATCCATCAGCAGATACTGTCAATTCTACCTATAAAATATGTCCCAAATCCATTATGTATCTCCATTTCCATTGTCACTTTCCTAGTCCCAACCACCATCATCTCTTATCTAGAATACAGCAGTAGCTCCCTAACAGTTCTTCCTGTTACTATTCTTGACACTTATCCCATAGTCCATTTTTTACACAGCAATCAAAGTTAGCTTTTTAAAATGTAAGTAAAATCAGGCCATTACACTGCTTTAAAGTCTGTGATGATTTCTTTCACACACAGAGAATATCCAAATCCTTACAATGGCTGAAACACACTACATGATCTGGTCCCTGCCTTCCTCTAGGACCACATCTCATTACATTCTCCCTCTTTCTCACTACATGCCAGGTGCCCCAGCCTTCTCTCTGTTCTTTAAACACTCCTACTTAAAGGCTTTAGCATTTATTAGTCCCTCTGCTTAGAATGCTCTTGCCTTGATTCTTCACATAACTGGTGCCATTTTATCATTCAAAAAGCCAAACTAAATCCACTGCCGCTGAGTCAATCCCAACTCATAGCTACCCCACAGGGTTTCCAAGGCTGCAAATCTCTACGGAAGTAGACTGCCAAATCTTTTTCCCTCGGAGCCACTGGTGGTTTTGAACTACCCACCTTTCAGTTAGCACTCAGTCACTTTAACCACTGCTCCACCAGGGCTTCTTTTTTTTTTTTTAAATCATTTTATCATTCAAGTCACCCTCAAATGTCACCTTCTCAGAGGTGCCTTCCCTGCTCACCCTACCTAATGGCCCCTGTAAATCAAGGCATTCTTATCACATATCCTGCATTTTTTCCTATATAGAACTTAAGACTATCAAAACTTATCTTGTTCCCTGGACACTCCATTAACCCAGAACTAAAACCATTCCCGAAGTCCACTCTTCAGACAAAGATTAGACTGGACTATAAAACATAAAGAAATACTCTTGAAGAATGTGCTTCTTAGTTCAAGCAGATACACAAGACCAAAGGAGGCAGGATGAAAAGGCAGGAAGGGACAGGAGCTTGTTGGATGGATGTGGGAAACCAGGGGTAGAAAGGGGGAGTGTGCTGTCACATTATAGGGACTGCAACTAATGTCACGTAACAATATGTGTATAAATTTTGGTATGAGAAATTAACTTGAGCTATAAACTTTCACCTAAAGCACAACTTAAAAAAAAAAAAAACTTACCTTGCTTATTGTGATGGTTAATTTTGTGTGTCAACTTGGCTAGGCTATGGTGCCCAGTTGTTTGGTAAAACACTAATCTATTTGCTGCTATGAAGTAGTTACATGTGATTAAATCAGTTGGCCTTCAGTAAAGCAGATTACCTTCCATAAGATGGGTGGGCTGAAACCACCCAGTTGAAGGTAATTTCCCTAGGGTAAATTCTGCCTTTCCAAGGGTGTATAAATAGAAATTTTTCCAGAACTCCTTTGCTTTTCACTCTTCCCATCACCTGACCTACGGACTTTGGGACACAAGACTGCAGGAGTCTCTAGCCTGTTGCCTGATTTATGGATTTTGGATTTTCTAGTCCCTGCAATTGCAAGAGCCAATTGTTTAAAATAAATCTCTCTCTCTTTCCATATACGTGTGTGTGTGTGTGTGTGTTTTACTGGTTCTGTTTCCTTAGAGAACCTTTAATAATGCATTTATTTATTTATTGTCTGTCTTCTCCAACTAGAAGGCAAGCTCCATGAGGATAGGGGCTTTGTTGTATTCTGCATTGCATCCCAACATTAAAATAGTGCTATGCACAGACTAGCTACTCAATAAATATTTCTGGAGTGAATAAAGGCTACTCCAAAAGCTACCTATTTTGATTCCCAATTTACAGACACTGAAGTTTAGAATCAAAGTGATTTAAAAAATTTTTGCTCACAGTCAGCTTGTTAAAGGCAAATTCACATTTTAATACTGCGAGTGTCTGATTATGAATTGAACTGTGTGTTAGTCATCTAGTGCTGCTGTAACAGAAATACCACAAGTGGATGGCCTTAACAAAGACAATTTATTTTCTCACAGTCTAGTAGGCTAGAAGTCCAAATTTAGGGAGTCAGTTCCAGTGTAAGGCTTTCTCTGTCGGCTCTGGAGGAAGGTCCTTGTCATCAATCTTCCCCTGGACTAGGAGCTTCTCTGCGCAGGAACCCTGAGTCCAAAGGACATGCTCTGTTCCTGGCACTGCTTTCTTGGTGGTATGAGGTCCCCACTCTCTGCTTGCTTCCCTTTCCTTTTATCTCGTGTAAGATAAAAGATGATACAGGCCACGCTCCAGGGAAACTCCCTTTACATTTGATCAGGGATGTGACCTTAGTAAGGGTGTTATAATCCCACCCTAGTCCTCTTTAACATAAAATTACAAAATGGAGTATAATCACATAATACTGGGAATCATGGTCTAATCAAGTATATTTTTGGGGACACAATTCAACCCATGGCAAACTGTGTCCCACCAAAACATGTGTTGTAAATCCTAATCCCTACATCTGGGAATGGGTTGTCTTTGTTACGTTAATGAGACAGGATTAGCGTAGGGTGTATCTTAAATCAATCTTTTGAGATAGAAAAGAGATTAAACAAGCAAGCAAGAGAAGCAGACATGGAGGAAGAGAGATAACAAGCCACATGAAGATCTCCCAGGAGCAGAAGTTCAAAGAGACAAGGACCTTCCTCCAGAGCCAACAGAGAAAGAAAGCCTTCCCCTAAAGCTGGCAACCTGAATTTGGATTTCTTGCCTCCTAAACTGTGAGAAAATAAATTTCTGTTTATTAAAGCCACCCACTTGTGGTATTTCTGTTACAGTAGCACTAGATAACTGAGACAGTGCCAAACTCTAGAGCAATGTTCTTTCCTCTAAACCACCTGGAATTTAAATAACTTGTTTAAAACCAGTATTAAGATTCTTTTCTAACTACTCTATCATTTCTTTTAATGTGATCAAAACTTAAGCATTGCTAAATTAGTAGCAGCAGTTAATCATACAAGCAGATAAGAGTTAGGTCTTGAAACAGTAAAGATAAAGCACCCGCTAAGACTTAGACAGGGATCCCAGAACTTGGAACTTCAATCATGTTATCACTGAGTAAAGAGAGATTAAATGGAATAAGATGGCATATTGTTGTATTAGGAAAGATACGTGAAACTTTACAAAACACTATAAAAGCACTATAAAATTTAAGACTTTTTTACCAAAAGTACTAGCTTGAACTTCAACTGTTGGAATGTTTTTCTTTTTATAAATTATATCCTGATTTTATAAGGCATTTTCTCTCTTTACGTTTATAAGACTTACTTTCTATTCCTTCCAAATTCATAGTGTTACTTACCAAAGTCTAGTCCATCAAAATGCACTGAGAACTGTGACCGCTTTGGGACCAAAAAGCCTGTTATAATTTACGATCCTTTAAAACCTTAAAAAGAAATGTCAATTGAATTCAGTGAGAATCTGAGAACCCAGAAGCCTGTTAACAGCTCATCCAGTGCTCCTTCAAGATCAGAAGGAACCTTTGGGAAAACCAAACTTCACCAACAAGCCTAACAAATCAGAAAGACGCTAATGAAGTCAGATCTCATGCTGATCAACAGTCCTCTGGGCTTCCTTAAATCATTCAGAAAATATTACTGTCAGTCACTCAGCTGGGCCTTGGATAGCCACATGATAGAAGTGGCTCTGCCTCAGTTATTGATTAAAATGTGGATTTCATGGATAGTAAAATGCTTAAGATGGTGTGAAGCTCTAGTTCAAAATGAAAGAAAGGTTAGCATTTTAGATGCTAGAAGGCATCACTCATGCCCCCAGCGTATCTTCAAATATTTAACTTGGCAGAGCTGAGTTTTCTAAACATCTGACATCTCCTTTCATCTGTCACAAGGTTTTAACACTCAAAAGATGTTTTGCCCTGAGACACAGTCACCATCCTCTTAATCGACCATTGTGCCAGTTTGCAGGGTTGTTGCTGCAGTACTTGTAAATTGCCACAAGGGGGGATAATCCTCTCTCTGCTTATGTGAGCCCTGTGACCGGGTTTCTGAAAGTGAAGCCCTCTGCCTTGCCAGATAAGATCAGATCGTTTTACTTTAATATTAAAAAATAAATCTAGAAATGTAAGTACGAAGTCTAAGCACTGTGTGCATATAAACATACAAGGTAAAAGCCTTTCAATCAGCAGGACTCGAGAGACCCCACAAGTTGCCCCCACATGCTTCATATATTTCTCTCGTTAGCAACTTCTTTCTTCTTTCTAGAAAATGGAGTGGCTTCCAGAGAACTGAAAACAAAGGAGGGGCCTCACCTCTGGAGACCATGGCTACATTTTACACATTCATGGAGTCAGTGATACTTCAAAAGATCAGATCTTTCAGGAGATTTAAATAGTTACTGGCGACTCAGGTATCTTTGGATACTAAACAGTTGAGACGCAATTGTTTTTCACATTTACTTTGAAGCAATGTTTTCTTTCTTTCTTGGTTTTTTTCCTTTTATTTTCTTTTTTTTTTTTTTTTTGTTAACATTAAAAGGGAAGTGTCAAGCACATCTAGATAAATTGCACAGTACAACTCCCATTTCTCTGCTCTTTCTGAGTCCCAGCTGCCGTCTTTGCCCACCTTGACATGAGGACTTTTATTCTTGCCAAAGGAAGCAGCGGAGGTGGAAATGTTAATTTATTTGCATGTCATCACCCTGTAAAGCTAAAAGAGGAACCCTCTAAGAAAAAGGCACCACTTTCAATTCACCTATCCAGGTAAAGCTTTGAACTGATTTCTTTCCTTTGTCTTCAGATAATGGCCAAAGGTTATATTTTGTCATAACAGTCTTTGTATGTCAGAAAGACACCCTTAAACTATGATCACACCATACACACGTACATACACACACACATACAAACACACAGAGGTCATTCATGGAAATGCTTAAAAAGAAAACTAAAAGTCAAGATAGGTCAGCCCCTGGTTAATACCATGGTCAAATACCAGAGATCATGTGCTTGTTAA
This sequence comes from Trichechus manatus latirostris, assembly GCF_000243295.1. Taxonomy (NCBI): domain Eukaryota; kingdom Metazoa; phylum Chordata; class Mammalia; order Sirenia; family Trichechidae; genus Trichechus; species Trichechus manatus. The sequence continues at coordinate 1,396,926 of NW_004444062.1, forward strand.
AACAGAATCACCATCAGGATCTAGGAATAAAATGCGCGTCATAAGCCAAAGGCCTAAAGTCAGGCAAGCTAATAGCATGTTCTTCTATGGCCAATCTGAGGGACACTGAGAAGCCTCCGGGGAGCTGTAAGCAACATGCATAGCTGGTCTGGCAAGCAGGACCTGAAGCCCAGAGCAGAAATCACATTTGCTCCTTATTCAAAAAAGCATTCTTGGGGAAGGAATCCAATACAAGAAGGAGGCATCCCTGGTAGTTCTTTCCACTCAAAGAATCACTGTAGATCCTTCCTACAAAGAATGGCACCCAAAAGGCAGTCAGTCCTATCCAGGATGTAAGAGCAGACAACTTGAGAGATTCATCTATTCTGTCTGAGCCCAGAACAGCTCGTCTGATAGTCTATGAGATTTCCTCCAAAGAAAATCAAAGGCTAAAACAAACCAAATTTTAATAACTGAAGCAAAAATAAAAGATGAGAAAAAAACAGTCACTATTTAAGTAAGGGTCAAATACAGGGAGTCATAGAGTATCTCACTGTGAAGGATAACCCTTATTCAAGTCAGGCTGACCCTAAGACTTTAAGGTACTAGTCAAGAGCTCCTGGAGTTTAATAATTCTTTGGCAGGCCAATTGGTACAATACCCAATAACTGGTATGATTACCAGTAATGATTACTAATAATTCTCTGGGAGAATTAATCAGTATGATTCTGTTTTCTGCTTCAGTCAGTGCTTAGGCTCTGGAGAAAGGTGGCTTAACATGACATCTAAAGCAAGTTCTGTCATATTCTAAGCTCTTCCACTTGAACAAGTTACTTAACCTCTCTAAACCTGGTTTTTCATCTCTAAAGTGGGAATAATAATATGACTCACTTCACAAGTTTCTGGGAGAATTAAGTAAGATAAACCATATGAATGGCCTGGCACACAGTCCTCAATAAATATTAGCTATCATCATCATCATCATCATCATCATCAATAATAGTATCATTTTCTCTGTTACAATTAAGAAAGTATCTTACTGGTAAAGGCCAATACCTCCACATGTACCAGAGCAATTTGGTGAATCTCTTACTACCTTTCTCTCTTTTGTATTCAATCTTTCTCCTTCTTTACTAGATTATTTTCATCACCTTCATTCAATCAAATTTTATTATCAGCTTTCTTTTGAAAAACTTCCTTGATCTCACATCTTCTTCTAGTTACTGCTTCCACCACTCTTGGCTGAAAAAAATCTTGAAATAGTTGTCTACACATGTGGTCTTCACTTCCTCAATTTCCATTCTCATTTCTAAGTACTGCAATCTGGCTTCAGCCCCTATTGCTCCACTAAAACTTCTCTAGCCTCCAGCTAAGTTTTACCATTACCTCTATTTTTGCCAACTCCAATGAACACTTTTCAGTCTTCATCTAACTAGAACTTTTAGCCACTTTCAGTAGAGTTAACCACCCCCTCCTTCTTGAACTGTGCTGGGTTTTTTGTTGCTATTGTTGTTGTTTTCCTTTCCATGGTGTATTCTCCTGTTTGTTTGTTTGTTTTGTAAATATTACATTTCCTCTGTGTTCAGTCCTTAGTCCTCTTCTTTTCTCATTTGGATTCTACCCAGCAGTGATCATGTCCAACCCCATGACTCTTCCTATCTCTAACCAAGATCTTTTGGTGTATGTAAGCAACTATTGCCTTAGTATCTCCCCTTGAAGTCTTCCAAGCCTCTACACTTATCATGTCTAAAGTGAACTCGTGACAATTAACACATACTACAAATATGCTCCTCAAGTCATTGCATGTTCACAAATATCTGGACAACAGTTGTGATACTTCCCTTCCCTTCATCCCCACATCTAATCCATTGTCCATCCCTGTGAATTGTCCCTCTAAAACTGTGGTTTTCAATTGGGAGTGATATGGGGGTATGGGATATTTGGTAATGTCTCCAGATATTTTTGATTTTTACAACTTGGGAGGAGCAGGAGTGTTACTGACAAAAGAAGAGGCCGCTGATGCTACTAAACACCCTACAATGAACAGGATAGCCTCCCACAACAAAGACTTATCCTGTCCAAACTGTCAGTAGTGCTGAAGTTGAAAAACTCTGCTCTAAAATATGTCATGAATTTATCCAGTTCCCTCAGTCTCCATTTCCAGGACCCTGGTCCAAATCACAACCTTCTCTGGCTTTATTTCTCCAGTGGCTTCCTAAGTGACCTGCCTACTTCACTATTGCCCCCCCCCCCATTCTTTTCTCCACACAGTAGCCAGAGTAATCTTTGTAAAATGTAAATCTGATCCTGTTAAAACCCCAAAATTACTATAACACTCTTCAATGGTTTCCTCAGTTTACCTAGAATAATAGCCTAACTTCTAATCAAGTCCTGGACCCTTGCCCACCTCTCTAACCTCATCTGTCATGCCACTCTCCCATCACTCACTCTGCCTTAACCAAACTATCCTTCTTTCTCTTCATAACACATCAGAACCTCTGCTTCCTCAGGATCTTTGCCTAGAATTTTCTTCCCACTCATTGCCTGTCCAACCCCGACTCAACTTTTATATACTTATATAAACATTGCTTTGCATTAAGCCATCCTTCTAAAATGCCATGATTCTTTCTAATAGCACACTTTTCATTCATGAGGCTTCTGACTATTTGTAATTATTTTTTATTTTTTTTTTTTTTTTTTGTCTGTTTATTGTTTAGTGTCTGTCTCCCCAAATAATCTACAAGTGCTTGGAGGTCAAGGAGTAGGAGAAAGAGAAGATTTGTAAAATAAGAGGCATTTTACAAATTTTACAATGAGAGGAATTGTAAAAGTCCCAGGCAACTGGACCATGTGGTCTAAGCAGTTCAGACCAGAGGATGGAGGGATTAAAACAATCTTCACATACTTCCTTCACAATTTTGCCTAGATCTTGTGCTATTTTCAGTTAACTCACAGACAAGCTTTCCTAAACTTCATCACGGGAGAGTAGCACATACCCCCGCTCTTCTCTGACAATGGAGGTTCATATGGGACATCTCTAATCTCATCTACATCTTTCCATCTCTATCTTAAGTAGCCTCAGATTCATTCTACCTATCAAGTGATAAGCATGTCTTTAGAGCAGTAACATTATGGTTTGTACAAACACATAAAAACAGTGTTATTGCTTCCCTTTTGTAATGATTTATCATGAAATATTAAATTTTATACTTTTCAGAAAGTATGTTGTAGATGGTGAAGAGAAAGTCTTGCAACCTTGAGAAGAGTTAGAATTTTTATAACAGGACAGCAAAGAGAAATAAACAATCAATGTTCAGATTTGCTTTTTAAGTCCAAAAAATAGACTCTTGAAGCCATTTCAGAAGCAACAGTTTTGAATATTAAAGCCACTGATTCGCAAGAGTTTGTTAGTTTGCTTCTGTTGAAACAAAAAAGACTCTTGAGCTTTAAAAAGGAAGGTGTTGGGGGAAGAGGTGTATAATTTATGCCATAAAAATATACTGGAATAGAGCAGGACTTCAAATCATGCAACCCCTACGGAGATTGAATGAGTTACTCTAAGATGAGGAAGAATAGAAGCAGGATGAGAGAGAACAGGCTGTGACCCTAATTTAGGTCAATGGGTCCTGAGACCTGACCAGACCTATGGGGACCATGTAGAGGAGAACAGAGTTAGCACTGAAAGAGATTTGAAATCAACTTGTCTCTAGCACCAGAAGCTGCTTGGGCAAAAGACAAGTCTATAGAGCTGCACTGCCAAAATGGTAGCCACTGGCCATTTTAAAAATTAAATTTATTAAAATCAAATAAAATTTAAAATTTACTGCCTCAGTCTCTCTAACCACATTTCAAATGCTCAATAGCCACATGTAACCAGATGCTACTGTACTGAACAGCATAGAAACATTTCCATGACCACACAGAGTTCTATTGGATAGTACTGCTACAGCAGGTCTATGGTTATTCATGGGACCATCCTGATATTGTGGAGCCTGGGGTAAGAGTAAGCACATACCATATGTCTAAATATTTAAAATTTATAAGTCAAGTTAGCAAACTGTTAAATAAAGTATGTCCTATCCTCCTATTTTGATAAATATGGTTCATAATTACCTGGAAGTCCAACTGCAAATTTAGAACTCTCGGACTCCTCCAAGTTCCACATAACCAAGACGGGATTGCACAAGGAGAGTCAGACCACATCCCTCAACCCACTGTCCCACCTCTCTTGTCTCACCCACAATTGTATTTGACACTGTGAGGAGCCTTACAAACATATACATAGACATACAAACCTGCACATTCAAATTCCACAATTCCTGCCAACAGGAACCTAGATGTTCAGGCACCTACAGCACAGTCCACCCTAAGATGGACCTAGAAAAGTGTTCCACGAGAGCTCTGAAAGCAGGCTTAGGGTCATTTGAGTATGGACTGTCTGCATTCCAAGTTCCCAAAACAGAATCTAGGAGGAGGAGAGGAGGATGTGGGCTCTGGGTGACCATATCCCCTTAGGTCTGTGGACTTTTTGTCCCATAGGAAGGACCACAATCAGAAGAAACAAGAACAAGGCCCTCTAAAGTGTGGGGCTCAATGTATGTTCCCCTCTTCTCTGGGCCTAAAGGTGGTTCTGGTCTTGCTGGCTGATCCCACTCTATATTCAATACCACAGATCTCAAATGAGTACCCAATGCTGTCTGATAATCCTATTACACTCTCTCAGTACATTCACTTTCCAAATGGGTTATTTCATACCTCCTCCCTTTCCTCCAACCGCCAACATACTCTTACCCTCCTTATCCAAAGTTTGCCTCGTATTTCATTGAGATCATAGAGTTCACCAGATGGAAATCCCATTAATTTTCCAACAACAAATCCACCTGCTACTTGCATCTCTACTCAGCCTTCTACTCCCTTTTGTTACAATGGACAAACTCTCCATGGCAAGGCCAAGGCTAATTCTTCTAAATCCCATCCCCTCTTGTCTTTTCAAGAGGGCTTGCTCCTATAATTACAACCTCTTTTTGATAAATTATTTCCATACCTGCTCTGGTATTTGCTTCCTTTAAAAGGAAAAATTAGAAACGTCCTCCCTAAATTTATGCTTTCTTTGCAGATTTCTCTATAGTTGCTAACACCTTTCACATTTCTCATTCTCTCCTCCACTCACTCTAATCCAGTTTATGTCCCTACCATTCCAGGAAAGTACTCTTATCAAGGTCAATAATAATCTCCATCTTGCCAAATCCAATAGTCACTTCTGAGTCCTCACTTAATGAATCTTCAGAAGTATTTAGCATAGTTGACTATTTCTTTCTTCTTAAAGCATTTTCCTCTCTTAGAGTCTGAATCATAACATTCTTTCGGTTTTCTACCTCACTGGATGCTCCTTCTCAATTTCCCCTGCAAGATTCTCCTCTTCTGCTTAACCTCTAGATGTTGGAGTTACCCAGGGTTTAGTCTACAGGCCCTCTTCTCCAATCTATCTACAACATCTTCTTAGGTTATATCATTCATTAAGATGGCTTCAAACACCATATATATGCTCTTACTTCAATGAAGCCCAGACTTATATACTCAACTGTTTACTTGACAACACTGCTTGAGTGTTGAATATTCATCTCAGAACAAAACTCTTGCTTTCTCCACCCCAAACCTATTCCTCCTTCAGGTTTTCCCATCTCAATAAACCGCGCAACCATTCACCTAGCTACCATTCATCTATTATTCCAACCCTAAAAGACCATCCTTTATTCCTTTCTTTAACTCACTCTCCATATTCAATCCAACACAAGTCCTTTCAAAAACCCCTTTAAATATACTCCAAAGATATCCATTTCTCATTACTTCCACCACCGCCACCCTAGCCCAAGTCAATATTTTCTCCCGTCTGAGCCATAAAATAACCTCCTAACTGATATCCCTATTTCAATACTTGCCTCTCCACAATCCCACAATCCATTCGGCACACAGCAGTCAGAGTTGTTTGTTTAATTTTGTTTTAATTTAATTAATCCTGTCATTCCTCTGATTAAAAAGTGAAAGTTTTGGTGTGATGGTGAGAAATGGTCACAATTTGTATATATCTTAAAGGGAGAGTTAACAGCATTGTTAATGGATTGGATGTGTTTCCGATTGACCTTAGAAAAATTCAAGCTCCTTATCTGAGTTTACAAGTCCTAGATGAACTGGCCCCTACTTACCTCTTCAATCTTATTTCATAATACTCTCCCCCTCAGTCACCAGATTCATTCCACACTGATCCTACTTTTCTTCCTTAAAAACATATGCCTCTAGGCCTTTGGATTTACTCTTCCCTCCACCTGCAATGCTCTGTCTCCAGATCTTTGCATATCAGTCTGGTGTCAGATGTCCTCATCACAGGGCCTTCCTTAACTACCTGTTTGCTATGGGTTGAATTATGTCCCCCAAAAAGATATGTTGAAGTCATAGGCTCCAGGAGTTGTACCCTCCTGGGAATGTTAACTCATTTGGAAATATGATCTTTGCAGATATAATTAATTAACACAAGGACATATTGGAGTAGTGTGGTCTGTAATCCAATATGACAGGTATCCTTATAAAAAGAGGAAAAGAGACACAGAGAGAAGGTTGCCATGAGAAGACAGAGGCAGAAACTGGAGTTACACTGCCACAAGCCAGGGAATGCCTGGGCTACCAGTAGCTGGAAAAGAAAAAGAAGGATCTTCCTCTAAAGCCTCCAGAGAGCATAGCTCTGCCAGTGCACTAAATTTGGACTTCTAGCTTCCATAACTATGAAAGAAGAAACTGCTGTTGGTATAAGCCACCTCGTTTGTGGTGATTTGTAACAACAACCCTAGGAAACCAATAACACCACCCACGCTAAAGTAAGCCTCCAGTCACTCTCTTTCACCTCACCCTATTTTATTATGCTTAAAGAACTTATTACTATTTCATACTTCATTCATTTTTTTTGTCTATTTATTAATGACTACATTAATCTTATTTACCTTTTTGTTGTAGTACCCCTTAAGTCTAGAAAAGTGCTTAGTATACAGTTGACACCCAGTAGATATTTGCTGAACTATTGAATTAGTAAATTTAAGAAAATATTTTAATGTTGTCTTGGTTGAGGAGCACATTAGATACTCTTCCTGTCACCTGGTTGAGGGTGCTCGCTGGTGAGAATGGTCATTTAAAAAATTTCACTTATATCACCCATGGAATACCTAGAAGAATTGATGTCCACCCATAGTGAGATGTTGCTAAACCTCATGTGAACTGCCTCAGATGTGCTCACTCCCTTTGCGATGACCCAGGAAAATCATAAATTCCCCAAAATAGAAAACTGAGCCTTTGACACAGGAAGAAATGGTGATGATATAAAAGGAAAGAATTTAATATCTTTACCTGAGACGAATTAGACCAGGGTGAAATGCAACCACATTACATCTCTGACTTTACACTTCTGCACACAACCCAACTAAAGGTCCAATACCCTTATATGAAGTAATGTATTGGTTTCATTTGATAACTGCTAGTGTCTACGATGACCAATATTTGATACATCACCAATAGGTCCAAACCACGTATACTGGAATGAAAGAAATTCAGAAGGATGTTTTAATTTAATTTAATGACTGATTACTTTAGAGTCAACTTGTGCAACTAAGAGTATAATTAATGGTTGCTTACTGGATGCATTTGAGTTGAGCTGAAGAATTCAATAAGCTCTACTCCTAGGAATGGCAACAAATTAAAAATATCAGCTTTTCATTTGCTGAAATGTGTTGAGGGGCTCATGAACAATCCAAAGTACCTTTTGCTCTCCGTCAAGGGAAAGGACAAGTATATACTGCTTCCTGTAGGACAATTTCTCAAATGCCAATGTGAGTAATATCCTTTTCTTTTAAAATTTCATTTGAGGTTAGTTAATAACAAGGTCCCTCGTCAAAGCCCAGCAGAAAAATTGGCTGTAACTGTGTCCTTTGTCACAGCATTGGGAATGTGCCAAATATGGACAGTTCCTCTCTGAGTCTAAATGCTCCCAGCACATGTCATTACTAAGCCAAATCAGCACATTGCCAAATAGAAAGCACAATCACAGTCTCCTATTTCCCGGACAGATCCAAAACAATAAAGGCTGCTGGCTTCCTCGACCCAACTCTAGAGATAAACAGAAGAGGGAAGTATGAATTACAGGATCTAACACACACATATCCACACACGTACACACACGCACACTCACCAGACACACTCATGAAAACCCTGGGGGACCAAAACTTTTTTTAAGTGGGATATGTGTGGGAGTTGGATAATTGACCTCAGCCTTGGGCCAAGGACAGTCAGAATCAGCAGTAAAAGGGTAAGAAAAACTTCTAGATTAGTTTTCATCTCTCTCCAACATTAGTCTGGGATAATCATAGCCTGGCCTTGCACTGTAAAAATCGGAAAGATCAGTTCAAGTTGCTCTGAATATAGGCATTACCAAAGCTTTGCTAAGGTGAAGAGTAGGTGAAAATACATGAGCTACCTAGCCAAACTGGTAGCTTACAACCTAAAGATACTGATTTCTTCCAATATTGCTTTTCTTTATTAATTTAAAGGTGAAAATCTGAGTTGCTTGGTGGAGCAATAGAAAAACGGAGGATATCAGTAGTAGTTTTTGGTGCCTGGAGATCATATCCTCCCCTTTTCTTAAACTCCCCAAGATGATCACGGATTAGGGCTTAGTCTTTGGCCCTTTCCCAGACACATTTCTAGACCCAAAGAAATATGATCCCATGAGTCAAAAAGCAAAAATAAGCAAACAAAAACAGATATCTGAGAATTGCAACGTTTGCACAAGAAAAACAACAACCTGAACCACATAAACTTAAGCGGAATTATTGGCAAGGTGGGTGAAAAGAATTGAAAAATAAGCCCAAAAAGATAAGGGAAGACATTGGTAACATGAGATTATGACAATGAGAAATTACGATAAAGAACCAAATAGAAATACAGAAATTATGAAAAATACCATAGCTAAAATAAAAAGCACAATAGGTTGTTAATTACCATGATGAATAAATTGAAAAATGAATTACTAGGTTATACAAAAAGATGTATGAACTCCCTCAGAAGGCAGAAAGAAAGAATAATAAGCTTGTACACTCAACAACAAAATAAATAAAATTATATATTAAAAAAAGATTGTACAAAAAAAGACAAGACTTACTGGCCTGACAGAGACTGGAAAAACCCCGAGAATATGGCACCCGGACACCCTTTTAGCTCAGTAATGAAATCACTCCTGAGGTTCACCCTTCAGCCAAAGATTGAACAGACTCATAAAACAAAATGAGACTAAAGGGACATACCAGCCCAGGGGCAAGGACTAGAAGGCAGGAGGGGACAGGAAAGTTGGTGATAGGGAACCCAAGGTAGAGAAGGGAGAGTGGTGACATGTTGTGGGGTTGGTAACCAATGTTACAAAACAATATGTGTACTAATTGTTTAATGAGAAGCTAGTTTGTTCTACAAAAAA
>NW_004444062.1:1406512-1445054 GCF_000243295.1 Trichechus manatus latirostris
AAAAAAAAAAAAAAGATTGCACGTGTGTGTGTGTGAGAGAGAGAGATTTGGAAGCTCAAAATAGAAATGCTAACATGTAGCTAATAGGAGTCCTAGAAGTAGAGAAGAAAAGAAAATCCATAAAAGAAAATTTTTGAAGAAATAATAAGGATAAAATTGTCAAAATTAAAGAAAGAAAAGATCTCAAACTGAAAAAGCTCATAAACTCATAGATTACTAAATAGGAGAGATAAGGAAAAAACACACACCAGGATATATTAGAAGAAAATAATAAAAATTTACAGAGAGAAAGAGTGAATCTCCTACAAAAGAAAAAGAATCAGACTGCCATCTGACTTCTCAATTATAACTGAATGCAAAAAGTCAGCACAATTGTATTTTTAAGGTAATAAAGAAAAAGAACTTTCCACTTAGTATTTTATATCCAGCCAAGTTGTAACTGAAATATGAGAGCATAATAAAAATATTCTTGGGCATTTGAGTCCTCAAATGTTTTACCACACTAAGATCCATATTAAAAACACTCAATAAGATGGAGGAGCGAGGAGCCAGGATATGGCTCAGAAGATACAGGAAGGTGTTGAATCTCTTAGTAATGTTTACTGTTGTCTTTTAAAAAAGAGAAGGAAAAATAAAACTCTAGGACCAAGATGGCAGGCACTCTATGTATTTGTTTACATGTATAAAAACACTGAAAAGGCCCAAAAGCCCTCAGCTCACTTTTTCAGACTATTATAACTTTGTTATCAAAATCAGATAAAAGAAAACACTAGAAAGGATAATTTGAAAACTAACATTATACTAATAAACGTTTATGTAGGTTTTACTATATGTCAGGCTCTCATCTAAGCTTTTAATGTATACAACTCGAAGACTATTATCTTCATTTTCCTCATAAGAAATTCAGGCATAGAGGGGTTATGTGACTTAGTCAAGGTCATTTAGCTAACTAACTGAACCCCACCAAAAAAAAAAGTGAATATCATGCTCAAAGGAGATTTATCCCAGAAACGCAAAAATGATTATACGTCATGAAATCCATCAACGCCATTCATCATTTTAGTGAAAGACAAAAATCATATCATTATCTAAATGATGGAGCCCTGGTGGTACAGTGGTTAAGAACCACGGAGGCTGCTAACCAAAAGATTGGCAGTTCGAATCTACCAGCCGCTCCTTGGAAACCATATGGGACAGTTCTACTCTGTCGTTTAGGGTCGCTGTGAGTCAGAATTGACTCGATGGCAATGGGTTTTGTTTTTTGGTTTTTATGTAAATGATGCAAAGAAATCTTAACAACGTTCAGCTCTTTTTTTTTTTTTTTCAAAAATCTTGGTAAATTAGGATGAGAATGGAACTTCCTTGCATTGGTAAAGACTGTATATCAAAACCTTATGTATACTTCACCTAATGGAGAAACATAGATGGCATACCATTTAAAATGTGGAACAATACTCAATATCACACTAATAATTAAAATAGCACTAGAAGTTTTGGCAGTACTGAAGGGGAAGAAAATTAAGAGGAAGAGAAAAAGTAGTTATTTTTTACATATGATATGATCAACTCCTAATAAAACCACAGAATTATCCCTAATAAAACAATTAGAATAACAGAAATCAGACATTTAGCTGGATATAACGACTTAAATAATCAATAACACTAAGTTACTCCAGCAATAACCAACCTAAAACCAACCAAACCAGTTGAGTAGATTCCAACTGATAGCGATCCTATAGGACAGAGTAGAACTGTCCCATAGGTTTCCAAGGAGCAGCTGATGGATTCGAACTGCCAACGTTTTGGTTAGCAGCTGTAACTCTTAATCACTGTGCCACCAGGGCCCCCTGCAGCAATAAGCAACTATAAAATATAATAATAGCAACAAAAAAAAAAACTATAAAATATCTAGAAATTAATTTAACCAGTAACATTAGGAGGAAACATTAAAACTCTAGTAAAAGTCATACTTCATGATTCATAAAACTAACAAAACTTTCCATTCTCTTAGATAAGATGACTTAAGATTAGAAAGATACTAATCTTTCCTAATTATTCTATAAGTTCAATGTAATACCAATCATATTCCTAGTTGGATTTTTTTAAGAATTAAATAAACTTATTCTATTATTTAAATACTACCAGATACTAACACACATTTTAAATTTTAAATCATAGTAATAAAAAAATGAAATACTGGCACAAGAATAATCACATGGACCAATGGAAAATAATAGAGAGGCAAGGAGGAATACTTTATATAAGGTAAACGTGGCATCATAAAATCATGAGGAAAAAAGAATTATTTAGCAAAATAGTCTGGGAAAAGTGAATCCCTACTTAACCCAGATTCAAAATCATACTATAGGAAAAGTAAATATTTAAATGTAAAACTATTGTAGTTGTGTGCTGTCAAGTCGATTCTGACTCATAGCGACCCTATAGGACAGAGTAGAACTGCCCCATAGGGTTTAAAGGCTATGATCTTTACGGAAGTATATTGCCAGGTTTCTCTCCTGAGAGCAGCTTGTGGGTTCAAACTGCCAACATTTTGGTTAGCCGCTGAGCCCTTAACCAGTGCGCCACCAGTACTCCTTGAAAGGTAAAACTAAAAGGATGATAAAAGAAGATGTGGAAAAGCTAGAGACCTGGGGGTGAAAAAGGACTGCTTAAACAAAACTTCAAAAGCACAAATAAGGGGGAAAAATGATAAAATTATTTGCCTCAAAATGAAGAATTTCTGGTCGTAAAAAGACATCATGGAAAAGGTTAATACCTAACTACCAGAATGAGGGACGATATTAACCATGTACAAAATCAATAAGGAGTTTATTTTTAGAATGTATAAGAAACTCCTACAACTCTATAACAAAAAGACAACAATTCAAAAAAAAACGAATAAAAAATACAAGTACTCAATATATAGAAGAAGACATTCAAGATGCCGACAAACAGATGACAAAATTAAAATAACTGGTAATTACAGAAATGGAAATTAAAATAAGATATTGTACTTTGGCAAAAATTAGAAAGCTGAATAATGCCAATCATTGGCAAGGATATTAGTATATAGAAGTATTTGTGAACTGTCGATGAAAGTATAGACTAGTGTAGCCTTTCTGGAGAGCGATCTGTCATTAGTCAAAATAAACACATATGTACCACATGACCCAGAAATTCTGTACCTGGGTGTATATCCAGAAAAACATCTCATAAAATCCATGAAGATGTGTATAGTGTTGTCCATCAAGCTCCTGACAACCATGCAAATTTCCCATAGGTCATGTGACCATCTAAGAAGGCAGCTGAGCTTTCTTGCAGTATTCCACCCAAGAGGTCAATTCACCAACAACAGAATCCCAGCAATAAGAGGCTGAGAGATGGCTTGTTTTGGCTAGAGCTGAGAGATGGTGGAAGAAGGGCCAGAGCTGGACCTCTCATAGCAGTGAACAATGCAATGTGATCGTTCCGCAAAACCATTCCAAGAACTCATCATACTTGTACTGTAAGTCAGAAAAAGGAGAAATTAAGGAAAGAGAACAATAAAAGAGACTGACCAATTATCTCTTTCCCCCTTCCGATTCATGGTAACCCTGGGTGTGATGTAGTTTTGTAGACCCAGCCATGGACTAACTGTCAAATTGCTTGGTCTGAGAACTGATATAAAAACATCACTTTCCATTACTGTGATTGTGTGTCAGATTTTCAAGCTTCAGATGCCCTTTGCAGTTGGTTATTAGTTTAGTTGTTACTAATGAAAGAAATAGAATATTCTAATTTTTTCAGATATAAAGTTTTGGCATGAAGACAAACACATCCAGACTTACTGATATGAGCCTGGGGCATTAAACAAAATAGCGAAGAAGAGATAAGATATCCTGGGTTGTTATTGTTGTTGTTAGGTGCAGTCAAGTCAGTTCCAACTCATAGCAACCCTATGCACCACAGAACAGAACACTGCCCGGTCCTGTGCCATGCTCTCAATTGTTGTTTTGCTTGAGCCCATTGTTGCAGCCATTGTGTCAATCCATCTTGTTGAGGGTCTTCCTCTTTTTCTCTGACCCTGTACCTTACCAAACATGATGTCCTTCTCCAGGGACTGATCCTTCCTGACAACATATCGGAAGTATGTAAGACGTAGTCTCGCCATTCTTACTTCTAAGGAGCATTCTGTTTGTACTTCTTCTAAGAAAGGTTTGTTCATTCTTTTGGCAGTCCATGGTATATTCAATATTTGTCACCAACACCACAATTCAAAGGCGTCAATTCTTCTTTGGTCTTCCTTATTCACTGTGCAGCTTTCACACACATATGATGCGATTGAAAACACCATGGCTTAGGTCAGGTGCACCTTAGTCTTCAAGGTGACATCTTTGCTTTTCAACACTTTAAAGAAGTCTTTTGCAGCAGATTTGCCCAATGCAATGTGTCTTTGATTTCCTGACTGCTGCTTCCATGGATGTTGATTGTGGATCCACGTAAAACAAAATCCTTGACAACTTCAAGCTTTTCTCCATTTATCAGGATGTTGCTTATTGTTCCAGTTGTGAGGATTTTTGTTTTCTTTATGTTGAGGTGTAATCCATACTGAAGGCTGTGGTCTTTGATCTTCACCAGTAAGTGTTTCAAGTCCTCTTCACCTTCAGCAAGCAAGGATGTGTCATCTGCCTTTTGAAGGTTGTTAATGAGACTTCCTCCAATCCTGATGTCCCTTTCTTCTTCATATAGTCCAGCTTCTTAGATTATTTGCTCAGCATACAGATTGAATAGGTATGGTGAAAGGATGCAACCCTGATGCACACCTTTCCTGACTTTAAACCATGCAGTATCCCCTTGTTCTGTCCAGACAACTGCCTCTTGATCTGTGTACAAGTTCCTCATGAGCACAATTAAGTGTTCTGGAATTCCCATTCTTTGCAATGTTATCCATAATCTGTTATGATCCACACAATCGAATGGCTTTGCATGGTCAATAAAACACAGGTAAGCATCTTTCTGGTATTCTCTGCTTTCAGCCAGGATCCATCTGACATCAGCAATGATATCCCTCATTCCACATCCTCTTCTGAATCTGGCCTGAATTTCTGGCAGTTCCCTGTGGACATACTGCTACAGCCGCTTTTGAATGATCTTTAGCAAAATTTTACCTGCGTGTGATATTAATGATACTGTTGAATAATTTCCACATTAGGCTGGATCACCTTTCTTGGGAATAGGCATAAATATGGATCTCTTCCAGTCGGTTGGCCAGGTAGCTGTCTTCCAAATTTCTTGGCATAGACTTGTGAGCACTTCCAGCACCACATTCGTTTGTTGAAACATCTCAGTTGCTATTCCGTCAATTCCTGAAGCCTTGTTTTTCCCCAGGGCCTTCAGTGCAGCTTGGACTTCTTCCTTCAATCCTGGGTATGACCAGTTAATTAACCAATGATACAATTGTTTCTCCTGTGGAAAATTAAGATTTAACAACATAACAGTAAATGATATTCAGGTCAGTTCACTCCTTTTGCCTCCGAAAGAAACCCTACACCATGAAGAATTTTCTTTTTTTCCCAGAAGTCAAAATCCTCAAAAGTAAGTCTGAGTATAAAATTCTGTTCCACTTCTTAGTATTACTAATGAACTCGGTTACCCTTTTATTTATTACATTAGTTCATGGTTTTATATTAGGAAAAAAAAGTGACATTTAAGAAATTAATTGAGTCCAGAGCAAAGGATATCTTACATATGACATTTTTGAAAGTCTAAGTATAAATTAAAATGTCTGTCAAAGCATGTTACTGAATTTTTATAAGACTACAATTATACACGTATTTAATAACCCTATTAGTTGGGATGCTTTAGAAAACACTGAAGACTTAGATTTTTATAATTAGCATAATAATTAGGTTGTTCATCAGGAAAAACTATGAATAATTCATTCTAATTAAGTAACTGATGAACAGTAAATCAACCATCAGTGCCAGAGCCCAGAAAGTTATGGACTGTAGTAAATTATCAGTAAAATGAACTTCTGGATACAACATAATAAATTAAAATGTTATTAAATATTTGTCCCACTGTTAGAAAAATTACCAAAAACTCTTTCTTGGACTTTGTATTTTTGATACCCAGCAGATTTGCCCCAGGTATATGATTTGCTTTGCTGCTGCAGTATTTGCAGAACTGAAAAAAGAAATAGACATTAGAGATATAAGAAGAAAACGTGTCTCTCTCCTAGATAATAAATGTAGTCATTGTATTGCTTTCCTTCTGGCTCTACCTGTTGACTAACCTTTGGAACTAGATGTTGGAATGTGTATTATACACTGAGGAAATAGCTCGTGGAGAAAACAGTTGGCTAAAGCCAAATTTTCATTTGATTAATGCTGGTGTAAATGATTCTGAGAAAGAGTAAAAGATCATGCCTTCCCATCTGTTTGCCACTTGCAAAATGGATGCCAATCCTCACAGGAAAAGCAGAGAGCCAGTTGATGAGTTCTGGGCCTCAGAACAATCTATTATTAAATGTTTTTCTTCCTCTTCTGGTTTAGACAGAAAGAAAACAGCCTAGAAACAATATTTATTTTCCAGGAGAAAGATAAAGATCAATTTAAATATTTTAATAAATGATCAATGTTAGGATATAGGGAAAGTCTAGTGCATAATATCCTACCTAACTTACCGTAGAAAAGTTTTAGTTTGAAGATTGTAAGACAAACATGTGGGATGGGAAATATATTTAGGCCATCTTTGGAAAAATACAATCTGACACACTTCATTGTTTATATGTAAAGTGTATCCCCTAGAATTGTTGTGGTGGTTAAATAAACTAACATTCTAAGAGCCCCTGTCATACAGTAGGTGTTTAATAATATGTGTTACCTTCCCCTCACTCTATCAAGAAATGATTCTATACAATATACCTTCAGTGGATTTGAAGAGTACTTTTTCAAAAAGGAAAACCCTGGTGCCATAGTGGTTAAGAGCTACAGCTGCTTAACCAAAAGGTCGGCAGTTCAAATCCACCAGGTGCACCTTGGAAACTCTGTGGGGCAGTTCTACTCTGTTCTACAGGGTCACTATGAGTCGGAATCGACCTGACCGCAACGGGCTTCTTTTTTTTGGTTTTCAAAAAACTAAAGAATGTTTATTCGAGAAGCCCAGCTTGACGTTTCAATATTAAAATTTCCTCTAAATAAACATGAGGTATTACATACCAGTAAGTGACAAAAAAATTAAACAAAGACAAATAATTTAAAGGGAAATAGTTTAATATTCTGATATTATCATTGTTTCACTTTTGCGGAGCCCTGGTGGCTCAGTAAAGAGCTCGACTGCTGACCAAAAGGTCAGCAGTTCAATATACCAGGCAGTCCTTGGAAACCCTGTGGGGCAGTTCGACCCTGTCCTATAGGGTTGCTCCGAGTCGGAATCGACGGGATTGCAACGGTTTTTTTGTTTGTTTGTTTGTTTCTCACTTTTACTGTGTCAAAAAAAAAAAAGTAGAAAAATATATGCACAAGGATGTTTTTGCAGTATTTGTATAGCAATAGAAATCATTAATAAATTATAGTTTGTGGTGGACAATTTTGGATCTGATTAAATATCAGCCTGTTTCCTCTCACTCCCTCCCATTACTTTCATATGTGTCAGAGGATGATCAGAATCCTTTTCAGCTCCAAAGGAGAAGGATGATGTTTAGACTAAACCAATAATGGTAAATTTGCTCTTCTTCTAAGTAATTGGTTTATGCATAAACAATCAAACAGCAATTCTAGCCTTTGAGATATGAGATCAAAAAGGTTGGATGAGGTGACTTCTAGGAAATTATACTCACTCATACAAAGAGATGCAAGAAGGGGACAAGAGCCCTTTCAGCCTTTGAACTTTGTTTTGTAAAGATAAGATGCTTCGAACTTCCATGGCCATTTTGCAAACAGGAGAGACTAGCCTAAGGATAAACTTCAAAATCCTAAGGATGGAAGAGCAAAAAGATGAAAAGAATCTGATGAGTCCTTGCTGATGTCAATGAGCCACTGAACTAACCAGTCTCAGAACTCCCCACCCTCAGATTGTTGTTGTTGTTATTAGCTGCTCTGACTCATGGCAACCCCATATGTTACGGAGTAGGACTGCTCCATGGAGTTTTCAAGGCTGTAAACTTCCAGAAGCAGATCGCCAGCCTTCTGAGGAGCCTCTGGTTGGGCTTGAACCCATACTTTTCGGACTAGCAGTTGAGCGCTTAACAATTTGTGCCACTCGGGGACCCCTCCAACCTCATGACTTCCTGTTAAATGAGGTAATAAATACTCATGTAGCTTAAGGACTTAGACTTAGGTCAGATTTCCTAGACAGAGATATCCAACAGGGATATGTATGTCCACGATATACTGAGGGAATGCTTTTCAGACAAAAGGAATAAGGGAAGCAGAAGAGGGCAAAGGAGCTAAACAAAGATGTGGCCTCAGCTGGAGTCTAGCTTAAAGCCTGATCCCAAAGGGAAATCTAAAGCATGAATTGTAAATCGTTGTTAGTAGCCATGGAGTCGACTCTGATGCATGGAGTCGATCTGATGCATGGAGACTTTTTGTATAACAACCAACCCATTGCTGTGGAGTTGATTCTGACTCATAGAGACTCTATATCACAGAGTAGAACTGCCCCATACGGTTTCCAAGGAGCACCTGGTGGATTGGAACTGCCAACCTTTTGGTTAACAGCTGTAGCTCTTAACTACTACGCCAAAACAGAACAAAATATTGCCCAGTCCTGCAACATCTTTGTTATGGATTGACTTGTGCCCCAAAAAACACGTGTTATAAATCCTAACTTCTATGCTTGCGGTTATGATCCTATTTGGGAACGGGTTCTCTTTACTTTGTTAATGAGACAGGACTAGTGTAGGGTATGTCTTGAGTCAATCTCTTTTGAGCTATAAAAGAGATTAAACAAGCAAGTGAGCAGAGATGGGGGAAGAGAGATGCCAAGAATATTGCCCAGGAGCTAAAGCTCAAAAAGACAATGACCTTCCTCCAGAGCCAATAGAGAGAGAAAGCCTTCCCCTAGAGCTGGCACCCTGAATTCTGACTTGTAGCTTCCTAAACTGTGAGGAAATAAATTTTCTTATTAAAGCCACCCACTTGCAGTATTTCTGTTACAGCAGCACCAGATAACTAAGACACTTACTCACTCCGCATGAAAAATATTTGAGAAATAGTCACATTGTGAGAGCAACTGAAAAATATAATTAGTTGATCAAAATGTCAATTAGCACATTGCACTAATAAGAGGGAGTTCCAGTTTGAATGCAAGAACTGTCCAAAGGGATGGAGCACAAAGAAGCTGAACTTACTGCGCAGTGAGTGGCTCTCTTCCTCCACCTCTCACCACTAGATGATCATTTATTTCACTTTTCTTTTTTTTTTTTTTTTTGAGCTGGGCAGGTAGATTCTCCAACTGTCACCTTAAACAGTTTTCAGAAGTATCAAGTTTCTACTGCTTCTAGAATTTTGAGGTTACTAGAGAATGTTGAAGAGATGGAAAGAAAGAAATGGCAGTGGAGTGGAGAAGGTTGCATAAATGATATATAATTATCTACTTCACATGCTTTATTATCTTCATTATTATTTAACATGCATTGTGTCAAAAGTACTGTAGAGCAATGTTGCTCAATTTTTAATGTTCATACAAAGCACCTGGGGACCTTGTTAAAATGCAGATTCTAATTCAGTAGTTCTGGAGCTGGGTCTGAGATTCTACTACAGTTCTAACAAGCTCCCAGGTGATGCCAGTGCAGCTGGTCCACAGATTGCACTTTGAGAAGCACTGAAGGATGCCAAAAAAATTGATGAGGTCTAGTCCTTAATCTCACAGACTCCAGTCTCTTGGGAGGCATAGATCTAAGCCTTAAGGGCTCAAATACAAGAGTGAGTACTGAAGAAAATGCCTCAGAGCCAAGTAGCCTTGCCATCGTAGCAGAAAATTTACAGTGTAGGTAGTTGTCAAAACCTCACTTTTGGTGTTTTAATAACGTACAGAAGTCAGGAATCTGTCAATAGATCCCAAGACAAATGAAATATTCTTTCCCAGCTTGTTTTCACAGCACAGTGAAAGAATGCTGACTTTATTTACTACAAGCACACTTCTCCTTTCTCGGCACAGAGGAAAATTGACTCCTAAATTAGGAAGATGGTGAATGCTTGCATCCTAATGATTTCTGAAAACAGCCTCCTAAACTAAGTAAATATTCACCATGGCAGAGATGTCACCTTGCAGAGATAGCAAAATTATCAAGCCAAAAAACCATCTTTGTTCCCAAATAGCCTGGCCCCACCCTTAGGTGTAGGTATCTAGGTGTCTAGCTGAAAGGGAAGACAGATGAAGAGCTGCCCTCACACATAGCAGTGAATTGCTTCAGAAAATTCCATGCTGTGTGACAGGTTGCTTTTCTGTAATCTCACATTTTGTCAAGAGGTTAACAGGATCAAAGTTATACTTTCAAAACACAGTTTTTCAAACCTGAGTATCTTTCCAATGAAACAGCAGGACCACAGAATTGAACTGCAATGTTGATACTGTCCTGTGAGAGATCATCAGGACTTCTCGCTCAGAATGGTCTCTTCTAGTAAGTATAGACAAGGGTTAATCTAACCTGCAGCCAAGCAGTGAAGAGGCAATCCTCTTGCTGTGGGAATTTTCCTTGAATTCCGTCTAGATCTGGCTACTTTTCAGAAAGAAAATTCTGTCTCAGTTTTTTTCCCATGTCTTTTTTCCCAAACTAATGGTATTACAGTGAAGGGCTGCACTCTATAGAAGGAAGAACATGGAGTTTGGGAGAATATCAGCTTTAGGCTTTGGACCACTCCCCCTAGGTCCAGGTTTCTGGTTCAAAAACAAGGAAAATAAAACCTATTACATTTACTTAACAGGGTATTATATGGACTTAAGCAAATGTATGTAAAACAACTGTTGTTGCTATTGTTAGCTGCCAGCAGTTGGCCCCTGACTCATGGTGACCCCATGCACAAAGGAATGGGATAGAACAAAACACTGCACAGTCTGGTGCCGTCCCCATGATCAGCTAGAGATCAGAGTGTGGTGATCCATCAGGTTTTTTATTGGCTGATTCTCACAAGTAAATCACTAGGCCTTTCTTCCTAGTCTGTCTTAGTCTGGAAGCTCTGTTGAAACCTGTTGAGCATCTAGCAACACACCAGCCTCCACTGACGGGCAGGCTGTGACTGCAATCAATGAGGTACACTGGCTGGCTGTTGAAGCTGGGTCTCCCAAATGGAAGGTGAGAACTCTACCCCTGAACCACCACTGCCCCCAAGGAAACTACAAAATAATAATGTTAAGAGCCAATGTTTATTGAGTATGGAATTTTCCATACATTATCATTTAATATTCACAAAAATTCAATAAGGTAGGTATTATTATTTTCCCCACTTTATAGACAAGAAAACTGAGGCTTAGAGAGGTTAAGTAATTTGCCGATGGTCACATTGTTTGCCAGTAGCCAAGCATAATGAATATTTGTTATTTCTTGACCCACAGCATTTATTGTCCCTTTCTTATAGCACTTCAATTTTCTTCTGGGAAATCACATCTCATTCATTAAGCAGAGTCTTATTAGATGGCAAATTCAGATAATTTCCATTATAAACGTCCAAAGGCCAATTCTTTCTTTTCACTAGACTGGTGGTGAGTAGGAGACTAAATTTAGCCAAACAGTCTTCTCTGAGACTTTGGCCCTTGAAGAAGTGATACAAGGCTTACAAAATATGATGAGATTCCATTCATTCAGAAGCAGCACACTGATCTAAGATTTCCTTTAGTTCTTTCTGCAAAAGACCTCTTTAAAGTGTTAAAAAGCAGAGATGTCACTTTGAGAACTAAGGTAAGCCTGATCCAAGCCAAGGTATTTTCAGTCTCCTCAAATGCATTCAAAAGCTGGAAAAAGAATAAAGAAGACTGCAGAACTGACACCTTTGAATTGTGGTGTTGGCAAAGAACATTGAATATACCATGGGCTGCCAGAGGAACAAACAAATCTGTCTTGAAGAATTACGGTCAGAATGCTCCTTAGAAGTAAGTATGGCAAGACTTAATCTCACATGTTTTATCAGAAGGGACCAGTCCCTGGAGAAGGACATCATGCTTGGTAAAGTAGAGGGTCATAGAGAAAGAAGAAGACCCTCAACAAGACGGATTGATATAGTGGCTGCAACAATGGGCTGAAACATACCAACGATTGTGAGGATGGCACAGGACATCATAATAAAGATGGATTTCTTTTTGTGCAAAACTAAATGATCTTTCAAGTTATTGTAGTTAGGTGCCATCTAGTCAGTTTCGACTCATAGCGACCCTATATACAACAGAAAGAAACATTGCCAGGTCTTGTGCCATCCTCACAATTCTTGCTATGCTTGAGCCCATTGTTGCAGCCACTGTGTCAGTCCGTCTAGTTGAGGGTCTTCCTCTTTTTCGCTGACTGTCCACTTTATCAAGCATGATGTCCTCCAGGGACTGATTACTCCTGATAACATGTCCAAAGTATGTGAGACAAAGTCTCCCCACCCACACTTCTAAGGAGCATTCTGGTTGTGCTTCTTCCAAGACAGAATTTTCTTTCTTTCTTTTGGCAGTCCATGGTATATTCAATATTCTTCTCCAACACCACAATTCAAAGTGTCAATTCTTCTTCAGTCTTCTTTACTCATCATCCAGCTTTCACATACATATGAGGCGATTGAAAACACCATGGCTTGGGTCAGGAGCACCTTAGTCTTCAAAACGACATCTTTGCTTTTTAACACTTAAAAGAGCTCTTTTGCAGCAGATTTGCCCAGTGCAATGCATCTTTTGATTTCTTGACTGCTGCCTCCATGGTTGTTGATTGAGGATCCAAGTAAAATGAAATCTTTGACAACTTGAATATTCTCAGTTTATCATGATGTTGCTTATTGGTGCAGTTGTGAGGATTCTTGTTTTCTTTATGTTGAGGTGTAATCCATACTGAAGGCTGTGGTGTTTAATCTTCACCAGCCAGTGCTTCAAGTCCTCTTCACTTTCAGCAAGCAACATTGTGTAATCTGCATAATGAGGTTGTTAATGAGTCTTCCTCCAATCCTGACATTACATTCTTCTTCATATAGTCCAGCTTCTCAAATTATTTGCTTAGCATACAGATTGAATAAGTATGGTGAAAGGCTACAACCCTGACACACACTTTTCCTGACTTTAAACCATGCAGTATTCCCTTGTTCTGTTAGAACGACTGCCTCTTGATCTATGTACAGGTTCCTCATGAGCACAATTAAGTGTTTTGAAATTTCCATTCTTCTCAATGGTATCCATAATTTGTTATGATCTACACAGTCCACTGCCTTTGCATAGTCAATAAAACACAGGTAAACATCTTTCCGGTATTCTCTGCTTTCAGCCAAGATCCATCTGATATCAGCAATGATATCCCGTAGTAACCATTTAGTAAATGTATACTATTGTTGACAATGTTTGAAAGCCTTTTTAAGTATAAAGCATCTTCTCTTTCTCGAAATATTAGAAAGACATATCTAGGAAAACTTTGCCCCCTCCCACTTCCTGACACACACACACAAACACACACACACACACACACACACACACACACACACACACGACAAATTCTCTAGAAATCCTGCAGAAATAAACCAAACATCATTTTGGATACACATATGAGCTCACAAAGAAAGTAATGAAAGTCTGCAGGGTCCCAATCGGCAGAAGGAAGCAGAGAGACAAATTGATATTGAAGCTGTGAATACCCTTGGGTCATTTGCCATTTTCAGTAATCTGAAAGGATTCTGGATTTTAATGAGAAAGAATAGGAAATCCCCTCCCTCTATAAAATTTAGATCCTCAAAGGGGCATACTCTCAGAGAAATGGCAGACTAGGGAAAGAAAAGAAAGACTCTCCCACTCCTACTCCCATAAGCAAGAGAATCTATCTTGGTCTTGCTTCTGAGGAAGAGTTTTTCTTTTTTTTTTTTTTAAATCTCCCCTGAGATGGCATAACCACAGATCCAACAGCTCTGTCCTCAGTCAGATTTGTTTTTAAATGTTCACTCCCTTCTGGTCTGGGAAACCATAGCCTAGTAATTTTTCTAAAGTAGCCCTGGATTGGTAATACACAGCCACACCTGGCAAAAGCAAAGGCAAATCATTTGGAAGCATATTTGCTCACCCATGCCTTGAAGAATTCTAATAGATAGACCCCAAAAGAGCATTAGCTCAAAATTTAAAGATAAAAGAAATAAGCCAATGTAAGTGAGAAGAGAAATCAGCAGAATTAGATCCCAAGGACTTCTAATATAAGATTTTTTCGATGAAAAATATAAAATAAGTAAGTTTAGAATATTCAAAGGAAAAAAGAGAGAAAATTTGAAAAAATGAACAAAGAACAAGATACTATTAAGATAAAAAGGAAAGATCAAGCAGAGGTGAAAAAAAGGCAAATCAATGTCTCAAAATGAAAATATGTTACAATTAAAATTAACTTCACAAAGAATTGTTTAAAAAGCAGATTAGACAGCTGTAGAGGAAATTAATAAAGCAAAAGAAAGATTTTTTGAAAATCTACAGTATCTTTACTGCATTTCTCTATGATATCCCTACTTGAAATTATAACTCATCACAAAATCTATAAGTGAAACTCAGTGTTTCTGATTACCTCCAGGAACTTTCATCATTATTCTAACTTTCATAGAGCTATATTTGTAACAGTTGTCATTGTCTTTAGTAAATTTTATAATTAAGTTTCATTTAACTATATGAGAAAAATTTTAAAGCTGATTACCTGACAAATATCCCTTATTCTGACATACACAAAGAGAACAGAAAGATAGAAAATATGAAAGAATTATAGATGTAGATGACAGAATAAAAAAAAAAAAAAACGCCTACACTTAATCAAAGTTCTACAAGAGAACAGAGACAATGCAGGAGAACAATCTGAATGAGAATTCTCCAGAACTGATGAACGATGGAAATCATCAGGGTCAGGAAGGTAAGTGAAGCCTAAGGAGGATATATAGATATAGATACAGATTTAATTCCACAATTAGACACATAATACTAAAATGGCAGAAAACCTTCCGTTTATCCATTCAACAAGAATTTTTGAATACCTACTGTCACACACTGTTCTGGGCTATAAAGATCTAAAAGCAAACAAAAACACAAAATCACTGCTCTCCTAGAAATAATAAAAATAGAGAGAACTTAAAATCATCTAGAGTTGAAAGATTATCTTTAAAGAATGACAATTTGAGTAGCCTTGTTCAGAACAAGGCAATACTGCATGTGTTAAAATCAAGAAAGGTGTACTTTGAGGCTGTATCCTTTCACCATACTTATTCAATCTGTATGCTGAGCAAATAATCCAAAAAGCTGGATTATATGAAGAATAAAGCACCACCTGGATTAGAGGAAGACTCATTAAAAACCTGTGATATGCAGATGCTTGCTGAAAGTGAAGAGGACTTGAAGCACTTAACAATGAAAATCAGACTACAGCATTCAGTATGGATTACACTTCAACATAAAGAAAACAAAAATCCTCACAACTGGACCAATAAGCAACATCATGATAAACAGAGAGAATATTGAAATTGTCAGGGATTTCATCTTACTTGGATCTACAATCAACACCCATAGAAGCAGCAGTCAAGAAATCAAAAAACATATTGCATTGGGTAAGTCTGATGCAAAAGACCTCTTTAAAACGTTGAAAAGCAAAGATGTCACTTTGAGGACTAAGGCATGTCTGATTCAAGCCATGATATTTCTCATCGCCTCATTTGCATGCAAAAACTGGACAATCAAGAAGGAAGACTGAAGAAGAACTGACACCTTTGAATTATGGTGTTGGAGAAGAATATTGAATATACCATGGAATGTCAAAAGAATGAACAAATCTGTCTTGGAAGAAGTACAGCCAGAGTGTTCCCTGGAAGCGAGGATGGTGAGATTTCATCTCGCGGACTTTGGGTATGTTACCAGGAAGGACCATTCTCTGGAGAATGACATCATGCTTGGTAAAGTAGAGGGTTAGCGAAAAACAGGAAGACCCTCAACGAGATGGATTGACACAGCAACTGCAACAGTGGGCTCAAGCATAACAAGTATTGTGAGGATGGCACACACAGCATCTGACAGTGTCTCATTCTGTTGTACATGGGGTTGCTATGGGTTGGAACCAACTCAATGGCACCTAACAATAACAACAATATTGTTTCTGAAATTCAACTATACACATACATATATGTAGCATATAATTATACAATTAAACTTGAAAGATATTATTTTCCTCTGAATAAATAAATCTAACTATAGTATCACATATATTAAGAGAAATAAAGCCCAATTTTCTTCTTTTTTAGTATCATTTATGGATAATGGTTTTTTCTAGGATGTGCTGTTTCTATCAGTTATAATTTTCTTTTTCATGCTCAAATTGTCACAGCTTGGCCACCAGGAGCTCTTTTTCGGTTGGTTTCTGAGTCCCGTCAACACCACATCAGAACATTTCTAAGCGTACTTGTTTTCTGGCAACAAAAGTTTCTAGGCTGATCTTGAAATATCTCTCTTCCCCAGGGCATAGAATTAGCTCCTCCTAAAAGCTCTGATATTTTTAGTTAAGTTTTATCACTCCTCTATGATATCCTTACTTGAAATTTTAATTCCTCACCAAAACTATGATTGAACTTCCTTAGTTTTGTAATTTTATGAAACAGTAATTTTTTTCTATTTTTTTTGCTAAAACTTATATAATCACTTGATTTTTTTAAAAAATCTTTCTATAAAAATTGTTTAAAATAAAACACTAATATTTTGAGCAATTTGTAATATTTTTAGTTGGCTATGATTTTATACACATTTACCTCATTATTCATGTCCCATTTCAGCCTAATGCTTGTAATTATTTACAGGAAGTTTCATTATTATTCTAATATTTATAGAGCTGTATTTCTAACAGCTGACATTGTCTTTAGTAAGTTTTATAATTAGTTTTTATTTAACTATGAAAGAAAAATATTAAGCCAATTTCTTAAGAAATATATATCTTATCCATCCCAACACAAAGACAAAAATGTAAATCTTTGTTAGATCATTTTTTTAATTCAAGTGAGAAAAGCTTCATATTAGTATATAATAATACAAATTAAAATTGAAAAACATTTTTCAGTGTTTGCTTCTAAAGAAACAGAGAATCCAATGTATGTAGAAAAACTAATTCATCATGGAAATTCAGTATCTAAACCTTCACAGAAAAAGCATCTTTAGCTCCCTTTTTGATGATATTTACATGGCCAAATGGTACCCTCTCCCGCTAGACTGGTTGAAACAGACTCTTTTAACTTTATGATAGCTCAAATTTGAAAAAGGCCCCCTAAGGATAGAGTAGCAGTATTCAGTTAACGATGCCTGATTGTTAGAGAAAATGATACTGATTCTATAGCCTCTGAAATTCAAATTAATTATGCAAGGTAATTATTTCTCTACAATTTAAGACTGCCTTTCATATATGATTTATTGGACCTCTTTTAAATCCTTTGGCCACTTAAACCTATGATTTTTCAAAGATCATTGAGAAATGTGTTTCTTTTTCTGGATGGACTCTATTTAAGAGGTTTAAGGACAATAATCTTGAGCTATAGCCTGAGTAATTATAACTTGGGTTTAGTTTTGCCAAAACCAAACTATGTTAAGAATCCAAATTCTTCCCTAAACCATTGAGATTGTTACAGTTTCAAAATCAAAAATGATTTTGACTGAATCTGAAATGATTATCAAACTATTTGCCCCAAATTAGTACCATTCAGCCCCAGGTTCATTACCATAGGAAAACAAAGTGGAGAGATTAAAGCTACATTAAAAGACAGGCTTTCTTGACACTGTTTTTATACTAGTTCTATCAGTCAATGTAGAATTAGATATTTTGTTAGATTATAAATGTGATTTTTTTTAATGCATAAAGAGCAAATAGGCTGTGTCACATAGGCCAATTCCAACTGTCAAGTAACTCTAGGACTATGTTGAGAAGTATTCTGGGGAAAGGTCTATACTTCAGTGATAAAGAGTACAGCACAATCATACCCATGACTGAAGGACTCAAATCTTATTTTTGGCCATCCTGTCCAAAGGGAACTGTAAAGGGTTCCTTAGGACATTACATCTACTTTTTTAAAAAATTAAAGAATATTCCCTTTTACTTTTGAATTTACTTGCAACATCTGACGCATTTTGGATTCTATAAGTGCCTTTAAAACTAAGTCTTTATAATATCCAGTCACATGTAATTCAACTTAGTCAGAAGAAAAATTCATTGAATACCTACCCTGAACCTTCATGCTTATAAATGGAGTTAAAATAGTGAAGAAGATAGGTACAATATTCTCTTCATAAAGCTCTCTCATTTAGCAGGAAGGTAATAAGTACTTTTCTATCACTCATCTATCAGTTTGTCATACTGTAGTGACTTGTGTGTTGCTATGATGCTAGAAGCTATGCCACTGGTACTTCAGATATCAGGAGGGTCATTCATGGTGGACAGGTTTTGATGGAGCTCACAGACTAAGACTAGGAAGAAAAGTCTAGTGATCTACTTCTGAAAAGGAGCCAATGAAAACTCTATGGATCACAACAGAACCCTGTCTGATATAGTGCTGGAAGATGAGCCCCTAGGCTGGAAGGCAACAATGGACTCAAGCATGCTGATGATCATAAGAATGACTTGGGACCAGACAGCGTTTCATTCTGTTGTACGTGAGGTCTCCATAGGTCAGTGTCAACTCGAAGGCAACTAACAATAACAAGTAATTTTGGTAAGGCTAATCTAAATGAACGGTTGTATCATGTTTTGCAATTTATTTGCTAACATTAAATGGTTCTTGAATTTCTGGGGAAAAAAAATCCAATTTGTTCATGATGTATTTTATCAATATTTTGTTTAAGAATTTTACATCTATATACACAAGGGAAAATGACTTTTAGTCATCCATTATCAGAAACCCCTTATTGATTTTGCATCATAATAATCTTATCCTTGTTAAATTATTTGAAAAATGTTACTTGTTTTATTTCTGGAAGGATCTACATGGAATTGAGTTATATGTTCCTTGATGCTGTGTTATGACGTCCCTTTTAATTGAGCTAAGTCTGTTTGTTCTTTGTCCTTTCTTATTTTTCATTTTGGCTTTTGTGGGGGAGGGCAGGTTTTTAAATACTGATTCAACTTTATGTCATAGGTCTATTGAGGTTTTCTGTTTCTATTTCTTATTGAGTTGGTTTTGCTAAGTTATTTTGTTTGAAATTGTCCATTACAAGTAAGCTTTTGACATAAAATTGTACACTGTATTTTTTTATTCTGTATCTGTAGTTATGTCCCTTTCTGTCCTTTTTCCTTGATAAATTTCACCAGAGTTTACATAAAATGTCAATTTTCACTGAATTAGCTTTCTTTTCCTTTCTTTCGTTTTCTTTAACCAACTTGAATCCATCTGGTCAATTATTTTGGCTTCATACACATAGGCATAAAAATGTCAAGAAATGGTAGGTCTTTCCTTGGTAACCCATTCTTTTAGTATTAAATTTCTTCGCTATTAAATAATATTTGTAACTGTTCTGTGCTCAGTACCCGTGGAGAGCAATTGTTCTTCCATCATCTTGAAATAAATTTTCATCTCTTCCTCGTGACAAATAATAGCATGGTCTTTTTTTTAAGTTTCTCTTCTTAAGTCTTTTTGACAAGCCCTATATTTCTCCTTGAGGTTTTCCTCTGAGCCACTTCTATGGTCTTTACGTATCTTTTTAAATTTTGAAACCCAGAACTTGAACAATGATATGTAAAATGAAAGGATGACCTTAAGAAACCAAATGCTCAATATTTCATCCTTCTTCTACTACTGTTAGAAGCCTCAAATATGGAGCCTGTGGTCACAAATGAGTGAGATGAAGGCATCCTGCACAGAGGAAATCTTTGCCCAGATAAGTTTCCTTATCGCCACTTTTCTTATTAACACCTCGGGGACTATACCTTCTGACCGCCTTGTCGTCCACCCAGTACTTCTTTCAGAGTTTTCCCCAGCCTCAACCAACTCAAAATTTTCTCACAGTGTTGGAAGATTTCCAATGGGTCTGTAAAGCAAAAACAACTGGACACTAACTGAGATAACTTTAATCAGAAGGATTTTATATTTTCAGTAAGTCTCTGGCCAAGCTGACAAAAATGTCCACAGAGCCTAGGAGGAAAAACAACAGTTCCTCGACTCTCTCTTCATCCTCTCATTGTTTCTGGTGATGCCACATCTTACATCTGCGAACAAATTCTGTTCCCAGGAGGCTGATAAAAATGATAAAAATTAATTGCATCTCAGTTACTCATATATCCCTTCTTTGGGAGCAATAAAGGAATGCAAAGTCCTTCGCACAAGGCCACCCCTAAAGAACATTTTGTTGAAAGAACCAATGACAAACACATTCAAGATGGTCTTAAGTCCTTGGAATCACAACTTTACTCTACCTTTTGGGAAATACTCACAGACTTCTATTTTTTCTCAGTTTTACTTCTGCTTCATGAAGGTAAATCATAATTACATTAGTCATTTCCAGCTAAGGGATGAGAACTTATTTTTCTTTCAATATTAACTCAAAAAAAAAGAAAAGTCAAAGTTTACAGCATTAACCTGAGATGTTAGGGTGGTAACTCTTTTTTTTTTTTTTTTGAAAGAAAATTTGAAAACAGGTCAATACAAATTCTTTCTGGAACAAAACAGGATTATAAATTATAACATTTTACTCATCTATTTTTAATTACAACAGGAAACAGAAAAGAAATATATCCAATGAATATAGTAAGTAATTAACACAGTCTTTGACTAGGTTGCAGTCCCTGAGTGGTGCAAACTGTTAAATCACTCCACTGCTGACTGAAACGTTAGAGGTTCAAGTCCACAGAGAGGAACCTTGAAAGAAAGGCCTGGCAATCTACATCCCCAAACATTAGCCATTGAAAACTCTGTGGAGCACAGTTCTACTCTGACACACAGGAGGTCTCCATGAGTCAGAATCAACTAGACAGCAACTGTTTCTGTTTTGTTTTTGTTTGTTTTGTTTTGCTTTTGACTAGATTATGAACACAAAGAACAAAGGGTGGTGGGTAAAAATAGAGGAGGAAGCAACAGAGTTCAAGAAGATAGAGGGAGAGGGGAAACAGAGGAGTGAAAAAATATATATGAAACAAGAAATTCAAAGAGAGTAGTGTCTCCTATTAAAAGCTTTTTAGGCAATTATTGCTAATGGCTTTTAAGGTTGGGCTATGGTATTGCCCCTACAGGAATACTAAATTTAAATTTTTTTAAGGGATCAAAGGATAATAAGCTAATTTAAAGGCCTCAATAAAAAGTATAATATTCATTTAGAAAGGGAAATATATATATCCAACTCTATCAGTTATAAATGAGTTTAACTGCAGTAAAGAGAACATTAACAGTAATTTAAACAAATAGCTTCTTTTTTTCACAGAACTAGAAGTTCTGGAGAACGAGGTAGCTGGTATTCATTCACTGCTCAATAACATCATTAGGGACTCAAGGACTTTCATATTTTATATACACACACATGTGTAAATTTTTTATACTTTATACATATATGAAGCCCTACTGGCACTGTTGTTAAGAGCTATGGCCTGCTACAATTGCTAACCAAAAGATTGGCAGTTCGAATCCACCAGCCACTCCTTGGAAACCCTATGGAGCAGTTCGACTCTGTCCTATAAGATCACTGTGAGTCGGAATCAACGCAACATGTTTAGTTTTTTTTTTTTTTTGGTTTATATGCATATACACTTAATATATGTTTTATTCCAACACCCTTACCATGTAGACCTTCTTTTCATAATTGTCACCTTACGGGCTTCAGATTACTCCTGAACCTGCAGGCCTCAGGTGTACATTCAAGGAAGGAAGAACAGAAAAAGAGAAAAGTAATGAAGCACGAAGGCTGAAGGGGTGTTCCAGCTGTGCCTGTCCCTTCTTATCAGGAAAGCAACTGCTTTCCAAGAAGCCTCACTCAGCAGACTTCTGCTTACACCTCACTGACCAGTACCACAAAGGAATTGTATAGGGGGATTGAGTTGTGTATGTGAATCAAGTCATATTAAAAAATTTTGTTTTAAAAATTGCCATCAAATTAGTTTCTACTCATGGCAACCCTATGTGAGTCAGAGTAGAACTGTGCTCCATAGGATTTTCCATGGCTGATTTTTCAGAAGTAGATAACCAGGTCTTTCTTCCAAAGCACCTCTAGGGGAACTCAAACCACAAACCTTTTGGTTAGCAGCAAGTGCATTAACCGTTTGCACCATCCAGGAAATCCCTTTAATGAAGAAGACAATATCAATTTTCCCCTTGGCAGTCAAGTTCGAGTGATCAGGTGGCAGGCGGAAGAAAGATTTTCTTCCATGTGAAATTTTGTTTGTAGGCAAATACAATCGTCTTAGTATTGTACTCATTTATTCCAAGTTATATTCTAACATACAAATGAGATATAAGTCATAATTATATTAATAGCAGTCTGTTGGAATTCTAAAACGCAGGCATATTACATGTAACTTCCAAAATCTGCCAAGTCCTTATCTGTTTAGAATTTAAAATACTAAACTGTTTGCTTCAAGCTAATTTGATTCCTCATGAATTCAATTTGTCATTTGATTCTCACAACAGTACTAAAATAGATTTGCCCTTATGTATAGTGAATGAATACAACTAAACATGCACATTGGCATTTTCTTTTCCGAAAAGCCAGAAAAATGCACAAGTTTGTTAGGCAAATTATGCATTCTCCCTCTAGATGCCTTGGACAATGAAGTATAATTCAAATGCATGATCTCATGATGATTAGTTGAATTTATAATTTTATTTACATAATTCCTCGATATGTGTTCACTATTTGTATAACAATTGTATTTATAACTATATAGATACAGATAGAGATAGAGTCATAGATAAGGGTTTCTGGGAAAGAAAGAATTAATAAAGCATAACTTATAATACAGTATGTGTTTTAATGGTATTTGTCTTAGTTACCTATGCTGCCATAACAAAAAATACTACAAATGGATGTCTTTAAAGTACAGAAATTTATTTTCTCACAACTCAAAAACAACCAAACCAGTTGCCATGGAGTCAATTCCGACTGATGGTGACCCTGTGTGTGTCAGAGTTACAACTGTGCTCCATAGGGTTTTCGGTGTTGATGTGTTTCAGAAGTAGACTGCCAGGCCTTTCTTCCAAGTACCTCTGGATGGACTCAAACCACCAACCTTTTGTTTAGCAGCAATGCAACTTAACCATTTGTGCAATCCAGGGGATTTCTTACTGTTCAGGAGGCTAGAAGTTTGAGTCAAGGCATGATTGACTTGGGAGTCAACCCTCCTTGACCCTCCTTGAGAGGGAGGTCCTTCTTTGTCAGCTTCTAGTAGCAGGCAATCCTTGGAATTCCTGGGCCTGTAGATGCATCTGCTGTGTGTATCTGTCTTCACATAGCATCTTCCCCTTGTGTATGACTCTGTGTCTATTCTGCTCTTTTTATAGCTCATAAGTGATTAGGTTTAGGATCCTCCTACTCTGGTATAATCTTATTAGCATAACAAAAAAAACCTATTTCAAAATAGGATTATATTTACAGCTACAAGGACTGGGATTTCAACACATATTTGAGAAGGGTGCATAATTCAATTCATAACAGTATTTATTAGCTATTTTTAATTATATAATATATGTATTTTTTCAACATGTATATTTATTTATTTTGAAGTTGAATATATATTTCCAGGACCAAAAAAAAATTAATCTATAAGGATATCTATCAAACTAATAATGGTAATGTTTTCTGGGTCATGGGATTACAGGGTGTGTGTGAGTGTGTGTGTGTGGGTGTGTATACAGGTTTTCTTAAGTTATTATGTATCATTTTTGTAATAAGATACTATTTGATAATAACATTGTATGATTATGTCTAACTGAGCCAATTTGTGGAGCCCAAGGTATACATATTCCTGAATGGCTGGAACGTTGCTGTGGTCAACTCACCAAGAACTGGCTTCTAGTATCTTCTCCAAAATTGTCTAGAGTTGCTACCATTGCTCTGGGCAACATTGTCACAGAATAAAGAAACAAACATTGAACACAGGAGAGGGCCAGGAGAACCAGAAATAGCGTATTTTCGTAATCATGCCTTATCCACTGCTATAGTCAACTTTTGGCTAGTTTTATGAAATTATAATTGTTATAAATACAATTGTTAAACAAATAAGCAGTGAGCATGTGCCAAAGTTTTATTTAATGAAATAATGGGGTAACTAGTCAAATTACAGGGCTGATTCAATGAAGATATGAGAGACTAGAATGTTTAGTGGAGAGTGGAATGTTCATATTAGATGCCTGATTTTTGTCCTTCAGTGCAATAAAACCATAACTGTTGTGGTTATCTTCTCCAAAAAAAAAATTCTTGCCTTGTAATTTTTCTATGATTTTTATTATTTTCTAAGTTACTTTTAACTTTATGAAGTTATAAAACATCTGAGCCGTATTCAATTGTTAGTCAAACACAATTACATTCTTCAAGAAAGTCATATGACCCTCAGGTGGGCTTATTAGAAAATATTCGGCATAGTATTAGAAGGTCATACAATCATCTTTTTTTCCCATTTACAAATTTTGGATAATTTTTCCTGAAACTTTCTATGTTTGTTTTTATTATTTATTGCCATAATATTCTCGAATTCCTAGCAAAATATATATATATAATTAATGAAATGGATAGTTAGGAACCATTAAATAATTTTGAGCAGCATAATTAGATCAAAAGCTGTGTTTTAGAAATATTAATTTGACAATAATGTATGATGTAGCAGGGTGGGTAGAGACTGGTGGCAGCAATATCAGTTACAAAACTCAGTAAACAGTCTAGGAGGGTGGACATGAGATCCTTAGCAAGGATATGGCAGTGGGAAGGAAAGGCAGGAAGATAAGGCATTTCACGTTGTGATATGTTGTTCATAATGGATTTTTTTTTGCATTAATTGTGATTTTTTTTTAATTTTGCACAACAATATTATTTCTCTTGATTATTTAATTTTTGGTACCCCTTAAATTTTGTACCCTGCTAATTTAAAGGAAAATCTGATTGTATTAACAGCTGATTAAAATATCTAATGATTTTCTATAGCTTTCAGGATAAATACCTAATTCTTGGATTGATATGCAAAGCCTGTACCAACCTCTCTCACCACTGCTCCATCCCTCTCTCCCTGAAGAGCTTGCAGGCCATGCTGTCTTGGGCACGCTGGCCTATTCCTCACCTGGAATGTCTTTTCACACCTGGCCCACTTCTGTTCCTCCTCTGAGACCCAGCTCTGCCATCCTTTTTCACTTTTCTTTGATTCTCCCATCTTTCTCTCCAGAATGAGTTAGGTCTCCCTCCTCACAATGTATTTCTATTGTGTGCTTAGTTTTATCAAAACTCTTATCACTGTATATTAGAATTGTTTGTATATCAATCTCCTCCACTAACTGTAAGTTCTACAAGGGCTCAAGACCTTGTCTTTCAGGTTTGTATCCTTAATGTCTAGAATAAAAATAAAAAACCAAACTAGTTGCCGCTGAGTAGATTCCAACTCATGACAACCTCATGTGTGTCAGAGTAGAACTGTGCTCCAGAGGGTTTTCAATGGCTGATTTTGCATGGCCAGGCCCTTCTTCCAAGGAACTTCTGGGGTAGACTTGAACACCATCCTTTTGGTTGTCAGTGAGCATATCAACCCTTTGCACTACCCAGTGACTTCAATGTCTAGAATAGTACCTGGAAATTAGTAGGTGCTATGAGTTGGAACCAACTTGATGGCAAAGGCTTCATTTCAGTTTGGTTTTGTTGTTTGGAAAATAAATTAATGAAAGAATGAAAAGGGAGGGAATGGTTACGGCAACCCTTCGAGACCTGTAATTACAAGAATCAGGTTCCTATTGGCGTGCTATGGTCTTTGATAGAGAAACACAGTCACTGCTAACCTCTCAGCCTGGCAAGGAGAGAGTTAGAGGCATGAATATCCTGACCTCACCATCCTCCTGCCCTTTGTCTACTTCTGGTGCTTTCCATTGGTCAAATCCAACCTGAAGCTAGAGGGCAAAGGAGTCTTTACTCAAATTATATGGGCCAGTCTTCTGAGACACAGAGCAGGGTAGAAAATGGTAGAAGTGGACATGGAGGGGCATATGGACAATATTCAGCTCATGAAAAGACCTGAAGCATAGAGGGAAAAATTAGCTTTGGAGAGGAGAAATGCTTTTTAAATTGTAATAGGAGGATAGAAGGGTAGATGAGTGAAGCTATACAATTGTTTATAGGTGTATTGGAATGGATTTATGGGGCTTCCCATTTAATGACTTAAATTTTCTTCATAATCTTTTAAAGTCATTGTAAAAGAATGAGGAGTGAGGATGGATTTGGTAGAAATGGGACTGGTGGGAAAGTTTGGAATGGCTCCTATAGAGAAATGTACAGAGAATAGACTAAATAAATCATAGTAAGATTTTTGGGCAGTGGCGGGGGCTCAGTTAAGTGAAAAGACGATGAATTCACAGTGGAATCTACTTCAAGTTTGTCGATTTTCTTCAGCATTATTCGGTAAAACAAGAGTTCTCTTCCTACCCTCCCCTATCCCATGCTGCTTTCCAACGAGAGTAGGTGTATACCTGATGACAGGTCAGAAAATCAGAAACTAATTTTTTTAGGAAAGCCTCTCTTACTCCCCTTGCTTATAAGATGGGACTGTGTGGTCTTCCCATATAATGAATATCACATTCCACAGATTAGTCTTCCTTAGCACCATTTGTTCATGTCATTTCTTTACCAGGAATGCTGTCCCACTCAATAGTGAGGGAATAATTTGGAAAAGGATAGTGAGAATGGCAGCACAACTGAAAGAATGTAATTGAAGTCACTGAAGTGTACACGTAGGAATTTTTGAAATGGTGTATCTTTGGCTGTGTATATTTTCACCAAAAAAAAAAAAAAGGTCCTCCAAGGTCAAGAAGGGAGAGTGTTGACATGTCGTGGGGTTGTTAACCAATGTCATAAAACAATATGTGTACTGACCATTTAATGAGAAACTATTTGTTTTGTAAACCTTCATCTAAAGTACAATAAAAAAAAATTTTTTTTAATAAAATAAAAGCATATGTGTGAAAAAAAGAATGCTGTCCCACTTCCTATTCTTAGCTAAAACTGATGATTCCTTCAAGATTCATCAATATTCTCACTTCCTTTATAAAGTCTTCTCTGCGCTCCTCAATTCATGCTTTATCTCCTTTTCCTGACTATCCATATAACTTTCTGTGACTTACAGGCTACTTAATCTGTGCTTAATCTGTGCCACCTCTATGAAATTGTTCTTTCTAATAACATTATCAAATCGCCTTCCACTTGATAGGACCCTAAATGTCATCTCATCCAAGCTCCCAGCTAGTCCAAGATTCCCCTTTACCCCTCCCCATTTTCATATGAATCTCTCTTATGTTAGGAAAATCAGTTTCATAAAGTAGCCTATCCTACTTATAAACAAATACAAGGTTTAAAAAGATTAAGACTATACCGAAAGGATACTCTTGATAGATTCCAGTATTCATGGATGTGGTGTCTTAGAGCATTCCAAGTGCATTCTATTATTCCTTCTCAGGAAATAGTGGCGATAATTTCATACTATGAATATACTATAAAAAGTTCGAATTGCACACTTTAAATGACTGAATGTATGTAGGGTAGGCTGAAAAATGACCCCCCCACCTCCCCACCGATGACCACATCCTAATCCTAAGAAAATTGAATTTTACCGTATATGGCAAGAGACTGCAGATGTCATTAAGTTACGGATCTTGAGATTGGGAGATTATTCTAGATCCAGGTGGGCCCCTAATGTAATCACAAGTGTCTTTTTAAGAAGGAGACAGAGGGAGATTTGATTACAATAAAAGAAAAAGTGATGTGAAGACAGAAGCAGAAAGAGATTTGAAGATGCTATGTTACTGACTTCTCAGGTGGAGGAAGAGGCCAAGAGCCAAGGGATGCAAGGAATGCAGCTCTAAACAAACAAACAAACAAAAAATGCTGTCCAGTTAATTCCAACTGATAGAGAACCTATAGAAAAGAGTAGAACTTCCCCCTAGGGTTTCCAAGTAACAGCTGGTGGATTCAAACTGCAAACCTTTTGGTTAGCAGCCAAACTCTTAACCACCATGCCGCCAGGACTCCAATGCAGCTCTACCAAACCAAAAACCAAACCTGTTGCCATCGAGTCGATTCTGACTCACAGTAACCCTATAGGACAGAGTAGAACTGCCCCATAGGGTTTCCAAGGAGCAGCTGTTGAATTCGAACAGATGACCATTTGTTTAGCAGAGGTGGCTCTTAGCCACTGTGCCACCAGGAAAATACAAGAAAACAGATTCTCTTCTCGAGCCTCCAGAGGGAGCACAGTCCTGCCAACGTCAAGGTTTAGGCCCATTGAAACCATTTTGGACTTCTGACCTCCAGAACTGTAAGATAACAAATTAGTTGTTTTAAGCCACTAAGTCTGTAGTAATTTATTACAGCAACAATAGAAAATGAATATAGTATACAAATGACAATCGAGCTGTGAAAAAAATGGTAAGTGGCTGATTCAAAATTACGTAAATTGGGAGTCCACATCTTCCCATCTGGTACAGTTATTGTTGCTATTGTCCTATGTGTAACACTATTGGTTTTTTAATCCTTAATTTTTTTTAAATCCTCACTTCTTTTTTGTCACTTGTATATTTGTGCTTTTTAATATATTCTCTTTTGTTCTTCCCATTTCTTAACCTCCATAAGAGTTCTCATGCTGTTCCTGTCCAGCTGTTAAATGGCCTCCATTTTAATGACCACAACTCAGCTTTATTTCTTACTTGGCTACACCTCTGGAGGACTTCTGGTATT
This sequence comes from Trichechus manatus latirostris, assembly GCF_000243295.1. Classification (NCBI taxonomy): domain Eukaryota; kingdom Metazoa; phylum Chordata; class Mammalia; order Sirenia; family Trichechidae; genus Trichechus; species Trichechus manatus. Next base: position 1,435,553 of record NW_004444062.1, read on the forward strand.
ATTAATCTATTTCATCCACAAAAGGACATACAGGACAAAGCATGTGAACCTCGATGGGTAAGACTTTGGGGAAAAAGATAACTTTAGCAGTATGTAAGCAGCAGGTGGGGAAATCACTGAACTAAAGAGTGATTCTATTGCTAGAATCTTATTACATTCAAGGAAATGAGAGACTGGCAAGAGTTGCTGAACTTGATACTATTACCCAGGAGATTGGCTTACACTGGGTGTGTGAGAAATACCATTTTCCAGATGACTTCCTCTCCTGTTACAGTGTCTGGCTCAGGCTCTCTGCAAAGTTCTGGATCTTCTCCATATTCAGGTGTTTGAGACACTTATCTTGGCTTTCTCCTCTATGCTGGCTTTTTCCACTCATCTTTTTTAAATTTTATGTGTCCTACTGTAGGAAGATGAATTCTTCTCTATTAAGTTCCATATCTTTTTGAAACTATGTGCAGCCGTTGTGATATTCCTAACTGTGACAGAGAGAAATCGTAAGGTAAATGGCAGCTCACACTGCTACAGAAATTCATAAAGGTAAATACATCTTCTCTCTCTGGAGGACATGACTGGATTAATTTATTCAAATTTGAGAAATGAAAAAGGACATCTCCTTGTCCACTATTGCCAACCTCTATGAATGTGATTAAATGTTATTAACAGGTTACTTATTCTCTTTTTTCCAAATGACAATGTCAAACAACTCTCACTGGTTTAATTTATAATAGATTTTTTCCATTGTTAAAAAATTTAGTGGCTTTAAGCCATTTTTATTCACTTAATATCCATACATATTATTCAGTTTCCAATAATCCCAAATTATTTAGATGAATTATGAAATTTTTATGGGACAAAAATATGTTAATATTGGTAAATTCAAATTATTCAGTCTAATATGTAGTAGTAAATATATTGTAAAACTTGTTTAAATCTACTGGGTAGTGATGTGAGGTGTCATGGGAATGGAGGGTTAAATTGTAGAGAGTCAAAGGGAAGGGAGAAGAAACTTCTACTGTGTACAAACACAGTAAGAGTAAAACCTCAAGGTAGAGCCTTAATGCAAAACTGCTATATTTCACACAGTTAAAGTGTAAAGATTGTATGTAACAGACAATGTTAGGTGTCTACCCAGCAACCATTCTTTCCCTTCTTTTTTGTTACAGAAACCCAGTTGCATTTGGGATTGATAAGGTACCCAACTCCAAGGAATGAATCATGATTAGTCTTACCACTCATGACTTTAACACCCCCTATTTGATTTCTTACTACTTGGGATGATGATGTGTCATAGAGATTCTTACAACTTCAGCAGCCACCTTGCCACCATGAGGCTATAAAGAGGATAAAAATTTAATATGCTGAGGAACAGAACGGTGCAGAGAAATTGGGTCCTTGATGACATAAGTGAACTGATGAGCTAGACTTACAGCCTACCTCAGTAGTCTTTGTAATGTAAGAGAATTAAGTATCTCAAATACTTAACTGTTAACTGCAGACCTCCACATCCTAACTGAAACAGTGTAAGACAGTTTCATACCATCAAGAACATATATACTCTCACAAATTTATAAGAAAATGTAAGCCTTCAATCAGGCATAGATAGCATAAGCCTTCGGTCAAACACAACTGCCCTCCCTGAGAGGCTGAAAGAATTCCTTCTCTCTTATACATCCCTCTGGACAGCATGACTGAGGTGAGAGGCACATATGGAAAAGCAGTGGCTGCTTCTCTGGGTCACCTCTCAGTCATGAGGTGTAATTTGCAAAAAGGACTATCCTTTAGGAAAATACCAGCTGAGACTGAGGTTTTGGGACTTTTACTTAAGACAGGTCACTGGATCAGATGATCTCACTTGAAAATTTATTATATTTTTATATTTCTGGTTATTATTACACACAGCATAGATGACCTGCCTAAATGTCTAAAAGGAAAGGGCATGTTTCATTTTCACAAACAAATCCAGATTAAGAGGTTTTCTTGCAGAGCAGAATTAGAGCCTAGGGATGCTAAACAGTGTTTGTCCTATTCTTTCTGTCCACTTCCAGTCACGCCTTCAACTACACACTTTGATTTGATAATGAAAATGAATACTATACAAACAGAATAACACACCAAAAACAGTTTTATCCGTCTGTCTCAATTCCCTAAGTAGATGAGAGATCATAAAATAAATTCAATGACTATGACTTTGAATTAGTTTCTGAAAGCTGCCGTAACAAAGTACCACAAATTGGGTGTCTTATAAGTACAGAAATTTATTGTCCCATAGTTCTAGAGGCTAGTAGACTGAATTCAGGGTGTCGGCAGGTATGTGTCTTTCCAAAAACTCTAGGGAAAGATTCTTTCTTGTCTTTCTGAGCTTCTGGACGCCCCATTGTGCCTTTGCTTGCAGTTGCGGTGTAACTCCATCCTCACTTGACCATCTTCCCTCTGTCTGTCTCTCTCTATCTCGTCTCCTCTTTTATAAAGTCACTCCTCAGATTCGATAAGGACCCACCCTGTTCTGATATGAAATCATGTTAACTTAACTGATAACATTTTCAAAGACCCTATTTCCAAGCAAGTTTACATTCACAGGTACCTTGGGTTAAGGCTTCAACATATATTTTGGGGGGACATAACCCAATCCATAATAGCACCCTATTGTTTTCCTGTTATTGTTGGTCTGTACAGTTCTTAGGATCGGAAACATTATTTAACAAAATCATTAATTAAAAATATTAATTTTATATTCATTTATGCAGCTGATAGTTATTAAGCACCTACAAAGCATCAGGGACTGTATTAAGCACTCAAACAATGAGATGGAAGGCATGATCCCCACTAGCAGTTGCTCACAGATAAGAAGGAAGACTAGTTATATACCCTCCAAATTACATCACATTGTGATTGAATGCAATAACAAATTTGGGGGACAGAGAAGAGAGATACCTTACTCTGACTGGGGATGTCTGGAAAGAGCTAGGATTGCAGAACACTTAAACTGAATCTTGAAGGATTAATTGGAATCTTCCAGATGCAGAGAGAAGGATATTTACTAGCAGGTGGAAATGGGCGTGCAAAAATACAAAGGCAATAGAAATGCAAGTAGTTAGTTATGACAGGCACAATGGATCCATGTGAGGGAGAAGCAGCATATGGGAAGGAGGGGCCTTTTAGCTTTACTGGGAGATTAAACACTGAAGGTGAGAGGGAGATATAGGGAGATCTTATGCAGGGAAATTAAAGATCATTCTGGAAGCTGAGGACAAAATGAATTGAAATGGTGAAAGTTTGGTGGTAGATAGACAGCAATTCTGGCAAAAAATTTACAATGGCAGTGACAGTGCATATGGGTCAAACTTGTTGCTTTGAGTTGATTCCAACTCATAGCAACCCTTTAGGACAGAGCAGAACGGCACCATCGGATTTCCCAGCACCACCTGGTGGATTCAAACTGCCGACCTTTTGGTTAGCAGCTGTAGCTCCCAACCACTGCACCACCAGGGCTCCATGTGAGTCAAGAAATATGCAAAAGATAGGACTGAAGGATTTAGTGGTCAGTCGAATATAAGGGTAACAGCACCAAGTGGGATTCTGAGGATGATTCCCAGATTTCTAATTTAATCAGCTGGGGTGGATGATTATGAGATCCTTATGACAGGGAATAAGAAGGAGTTGGAGTTTTTGTGTGTGTGAGGGTGAGGCGTGAAGGAAGATAACAAACATATTTTTTTCAGTGTAGAGTTTGAGGTGCTCAGGTCTGTCCAAGTAAAGCTAAGTGCTCAAGTGTTCCTAAGTTTTCAGTCTTCACAAAACAGCAAAATATCCAAGCAAATTTGAGGAAGCAATTTAAAACTTCCAACTTTTTATTTTGCTAAGTCAGGGTATTGAAAAAGAACTTTTGTCTCCTAATACCAGCATTTCATTTTTATAAAAGAGTATTTCAATACCAGAAATTAAGGAGTGAACCTTATATAAAGAGTAATTTATTAAATTGAATAAACCTAACTTCATTTTAAAACTCATCTTAATTGTCTTCCTGTTTTTCTAAATTCCTCTTATACCAGCAAAAATCTCATCACTGACTTAAAATAAGCTACAAACTGGCATTTGGAAACTAACGAATCAGACAGTCTAATCAAAACCCTTTTGATCAGGATTCTTCCATAGAATCATATACAGGTTTGGAGTCCAATAGAGAATCTTTAGCTGAAGAGGTAGAGTAAGCATATATTTTGAAGTTAATGAAACTAATAATGATAAGTCCCATTTATTCAACATTTTCTATGTGCCAAACATTATACTGGATTTTAAGTAATATCTTATTTCAACATCTCAACAAATGTAAGAGGTAAGAGAGGATAGCTTATGTTTACCAATGAGGAAATTGAAACTGAAGACATTAAATTGTCCAAGATCACAGAGCAGGAAGTGGCAGTGCTAATATTCAAAATTTTTCTAACTCTATGCTCTGAAGTGTGATGTTATACCACCATCCCTGAAAAGAAAGAGAATCAAGGACAGAACTTTGAGGAATACTGACTCTTAAGAAGACATTCCAGAAGAAAAAAAGCCCAGAAGAGGAAAAGAAATAGGGCCATGTAAGACAAAGGAGAGGAAAATTTCAAAAAGAAATGCATTGTCAAAAATTCCAAATCTAATGGAGAAGTAAGGTAAATATAAATCAAATATGTACAAAAATATAATTATTATACGTTGCATCTTTTTCATAATAGTATCTATGCCTCTTCCTCACTTACTGACTATCTTGTTATCTGACATTTCACATTTACAACAATAGTGAAAAATCTACTATTAGGTATTTTGCGCATTATCAAGGATCCCAGGAGAGAAGGGGAGGAGGAGGAGGAGCAGGTTTGTGAAACGGAGTGAGGCCACTCGAGCCATGGATGGTTTGTATTACCCAGGTGGGGCAGAGGAGCCAGCAGAGCCCACGGCGAGCTTGGGGTTTGGCGAACAGTGCGCAGGAGGCAGGAGGAGCCCAGGGGCAAGTAGCTGGCAGGAGCAGGGGTCACAAGAGCCAACGAGGGCTCAGAAGTCTCTTCTTCCAAAGAGGCCTCTCTGCCACTTCCGCAGTCTCCACCGGGTCCAGGTGGCTAGGCTTCACCTGCCTGCAGGCCTGGGAGCCACCTGCTGCCTAGACCCGTCTCTGAGCCAGCGGAGCCGCAAGGTGGAGAGACTAAAGGCAGGCGTCTTCGCAGAGGCCTGGAACACAGCCAGGTGATGGTGATTCCCTGCATCTCCTGAGGTGGACAACCCCCGACCACCCCCCCAACCCAACCCTCATGGGCTCTGCAGTGGTGGAGAAGAGTTAGTGGGAAAAGGGGGCCCTGCTACGTTACAGCATCCTAAGGCTGCCAGGGGCGCCTGATGGGCGGTGAGTGACTGCGGAGGGGGAAGCCCACAGGCACCGAAGATGGGCAGGGCCCCAACTCTCGTATAATACTCTTTTTCACATAACAACCTGGTCTTTGGAACCTTACCATGTCGGTAAGTGAGGAGTAGATGTATTAATAACTATAGTTTTAGATACTCAAAAGGGTTAGGGTGCCTGGCTACCATTACTGAACATTTTGATCAAAGATTCTATAGACAAATTCTGGTCAAAAGGGGAAAATACAGAACAGAATTTCAAATTCTCATGGACTCCAGACTTTCTGGAGCCATGGAGTCTGGATGAACAGCCTAAAATTATTGCTCTGAGACAATCTTTAAACCTTAAACCAAAACCATCCCCTGAAGTCTTCTTAAAACCAAATAAGTTTTACTTAACTAGTAAAGAATGTCTGCCTTGACCATTGCGCTCTTTCAAGATCTATCTACTTAGGGTCAAATTGACAACGGCAACTGGAAAGGTTAGATAGGAACCTAAGGGGGCCGTGAGTTTATGTTAATGGGAGATGAACACCTCAGAAAGGGAGAGTGGCAACGGTTGCACAACTCAAAGAATGTAATCCATGTTACTGAAATTTACATGTTGTAACTTAAATTGGTGTATGTTTTGCTGTGTATATTCTCAACAACGACAACAAAATTAATGAAATTTTTAAAAAAATAGGAAATTTTTGAACACTCATCAGTCCTGTTGATCCTTTCACACTCTCAGCAGTCACTCAGTTGCTAGGGTCATGAATTTACTCTAGAACACATGTATCTAACTTCCTTTTCTAAGTCTCAAACCAACTTGGATATCAACTTTTGGTTAAGATGACCATCTTAAGCGGCTAAAACGAAACAACTGAGCAGTTGAATTAAATAACACCTGAGGTCCCTTTAACCTCCTGACACTGATACAAAATAAATCTTCCAGGATCAAATCAAACCATATTCCAATTTATACAATAATATCTATGCTACAGGCCACGTACTTCTAAATAGAAACCGTTTCTTAAAATGCAGTTTGTAAGTTCGTAAGTATTTGAGTCAGAATCAACTCGATGGCAGTTGGTTTGTATTTTGGTATTGTACTAGCCTATGATCTACCGTTTCAATTATAAAAAAGGCTTCTCACTAGTTTAAAGATTTAAAATGTAATCTCGATATACTATCACCAGTAGGCATTGTTACATTGATACAATTTATTATTATTATTATTATTATTACTACGTACTGTGGAGTCAGTTCCAACTCATAGCAACACTATGTACAACAGAACGAAACACTGCCTGGTCCTGCGCCATCCTCACAATAATTATGCTTGAGCCCATTGTTGCAGTCACTGTGTCAATCCGACTCATTGAGGGTCTTCCTCTTTTTAGATGACCCTCTACTTTACCAAGCATGATGTACTTCTCCAGGGACTGATCCCTCCTGATAACATGTCCAAAGTGTGCAAGACAAAGCCTTGTCAGTCTCGCTTCTAAGGAGCATTCTGGCTGTACTTCTTACAAGAGAGGTTTGTTCATTCTTCTGGCAGTCCATGATATATTCAAGATTTTTTGCCAACACCATAATTAAAAGTCATCAATTCTTTATCATCCTCCTTTATTCATTGTCTAGCTTTTGCATGAATATGAGACAAATGAGAATACCACAGCTTGGGTCAGGCTCACCTTAATCCTCAAACTGACATCTTTGCTTTTTAATACTTTAAAGAAGTCTTTTGCAGCTGACGGAATATGTCATTTGTTTTCATGACAGCTACTTCCATGGGCACTGACTGTGTGTTCAGGTAAAATGAAATCCTTGACAACTTCAATATTTTCTCTGTTTATCATTGTGTTGCTTATTAGCCCAATTGTGAGGACTTTCATTTTCTTTATGTTGAGGTATAATCCATACTGAAGGCTGAAGTCTTTGATCTTCATCAGTAAGTGCTTTAAGTCCTCTTCATTTTCAGCAAGCAAGGTTGAGTCATCTGCATATCACAGATTGTTAATGAGTTTTCCTCCATTCCTAATGCCCAGTACTTCTTCATATAGTCCAGCTTCTCGGATTATTTGCTTAGCATATAGATTGAATAAGTATGGTGAAACGATACAACCCTGACGTATAACTTCCCTGCTTTTAAACCACGTGGTATACCCTTGTTCTGTTCTAACAACTGCCTTTTTGGTGTATATACACACTCTGCATAAGCACGAATAACTGTTCTGGTATTCCCTTTCTTAGCAATGTTATCCATAATTTGTTATGATCCACACAGTCAAATGCCTATGCATAGTCAATAAAACACAGGTGAACATCTTTCTGGTATTCTCTGCTTTTAGCCAAGATCCACCTGACAGCAGCAATGATATTCTTTGTCCCACGTCCTCTTCTGAATCTGACTTGAATTTCTGGCAGTTCCCTCTTGATGGACTCCTGCAACCACTTTTGAATAATCATCAGCAAAATTTTACTTGGTGTGATCTTAATGATATTGTTCAATAATTTCATCATTCTGTTGGATCACCTTTCTTTGTAATGGGCACAAATATGAACCTCTTCCAGTCAGTTGGTCAGGTAGCTGTCTTCCAAATTTCTTAACATAGATGAATGAGCACCTCCAGCACTGCAACTGTTTGTTGAAACATCTCAGTTGGTATTCTGTCAATCCTTGGAGCCTTCAGTGCAGCTTGTACTACTTCCTTTAATACCATTGGTTCTTGATCATATACTACCTCCTGAAATGGTTGAACGTCGACCAATTCTTTTTGGTATAATGACTGTGTGTTAATTCTATCTGCTTTGATGCTTTCTGTGTCATTCAATATTTTGCCCATAGAATCCTTCAATATTGCAATTCAGGCTTGAATTTTTTCTTTTTCTTTTTTTTAAATTTATTTTACTGTGCTTTAGGTAAAAGTTTAGGGTTCAAGTTAGTTTCTTATACAAACATTTTTACATACATTGTTATTTCACCCTAGTTGCTATCCCTATAATGTGACAGCACACTCCTCCTTTCCACCCCAGATTTCCCGTGTCCATTCAACCAGCTCCTATCCCTTTCTGCTATGTGGAAAAGAGGTGTAGTCTAAGCAGGGATGGTGAACTGGTGATCCACTGATGTACTTTGCCTTTAGGGCCCTGACCATCATGCTCTCACTAGATCACACAATCCAACCACTCCCTGTTAGGTATCTCCCCAAACCTGCCTGGACCCTAGAGAGATTTGAGTTTGTGACCCCTAAATAAGAAAGAACATGGGCTTTGGAGAAGAAAAAAAAAGTTCATTTAAATGTTGGAGGCACTATTTTTAGAGAATTGTCTTTGATTAACAAAATAGATCCATAGCTCATTTTTGATGCAGGAAGCATCAAAAGAAGATGGAAGGAATACACAGAGTCACTATACCAGAAAGAATTTGTTGACATTCAACCATTTCACGAGGTAGCATGTGATCAAGAACTGATGGTACTGAAGGAAGAGGTCTAAGCTGCACTGAAGACATTGGTGAAAAACAAGGCTCTAGAAATTGACGGAATAACAGTTGAGATGTTTCAACAAATGAATGCAGCACTGGAAGTGCTCACTCATCTATGCCAAGAGATTTGGAAGACAGCTACCTGGCCAACCGACTGGAAGAGATTCATATTTACACCTATTCCCAAGAAAGGTGATCCAACTGAATACCAAAATTATCAAACAATATCATTAGTATCACATGCAAGTAAAATTTTGCTAAAGATCATTCAAAAGCAGCTGCAGCAGTGTATCGACAGGGAACTGCCAGAAACTCAAGCCAGATTCAGAAGAGGACGTGGAATGAGGGATATCATTGCTGATGTCAGATGGATCCTGGCTGAAAGCAGACAATATCAGAAAGATGTTTACCTGTGTTTTATTGACTATGCAAAGGCATTCGACTGTGTGGATCATAACAAATTTTGGATAACATTGCAAAGAATGAGATTTCCAGAGCACTTAATTGTGCTCATGAGGAACCTGCATATAGATCAAGAGGCAGTCATTTGAACAGAACAAGGGGATACTGAAAGGTTTAAAGTCAGGAAAGGTGTGTGTCAAGGTTGTATTCTTTCACCATACCTATTCAATCTGTATGCTGAGCAAATAATCC
>NW_004444062.1:1445464-1474135 GCF_000243295.1 Trichechus manatus latirostris
CTCCTTAGAAGTAAGAATGGCAAGACTATGTCTCACATACTTTGGACATGTTATCAGCAGGGATCAGTCCCTGGAGAAGGACATCATGCTTGGTAAAGTAGAGGATCATCGAAAAAGAGTAAGATCTCAATGAGATGAACTGACACAGTGGCGGCAACAATGGACTCAAGCATAACAAAGATTGTGAGGATGGGGCAGGACTGGGCAGTGTTTTGTTCTGCTGTACATAATGTCGCTATGAGATGGAACTGACTGCATGGCACCTGACAACAACAACAAAAACAGCTCATTTTGGTTATTGATTTTTTATTTTTTCTCCTCCACGGTGAATATATTTGGCTATACACCAAGCTGTGATGGGGTCTGGGTAATAGAATCATTTTCCTACTGAAATAGTAGGATCTTTTTCTAAAACTTCTTCTGATATTATAAGAGCAAGAACTAAAACTTATATGGGTATTTATTGTTTAGAAAATGAATGAATAAACTTATCAGGGAACTAATGGTCTATGGCTTGGCTAAGTTGCTGGCTTATGGTCATCTTTGTATTGATTTCCCTGGTTTTCATTTCACTCTGCCCTAGGCTATTTGAAAGACTGCAGTTAAACCCTACCCTCTCCTTTGATTATTTTCTGCCCAGTCATTTTGTGCTTCAGCAAAATTCTTGTTCCCTTCCTTAATGGACTTCTGGGAAGGGAAAAGCCACTGCAATAAAAATACAGTGAGTTAAGTGAAGGGGCCAAGTCATTAACAAAACTCTAAGCTTGTCCTAGATTCCCAGGACACATTACATTAGCATAGTCTCTCTACCTTTTAACATGTTCCTACGCATATTATTTCATTCATTTAACAAGTAGGTGTTTACGTTTATCAAATGTTTGTCCTGCATCAATGGTGATAATCATATTATTTTCTTTTGATTCTATTAATAGGAATTCTATTGATACATTTTTTTTTATGTTGAGATCTCATTGAATTCCTGGACCAGGTTGATCTGAATAATGAATTATTATTTAATAACCAAATGTATGATTACCTAATATTTCATTTAGAATACTGAGAAGTACATTCACAAGGGGATCTGGCTTATCATTTTTTTTTTCTTTTATTGTTCTTATCTGATATTGGAATCAAGATTATAGTAATCTCCTTAAATAAACTAGTAACTCTTCTTTTCTGGAAAAAAATTTGTTAGATTAACTTTTTCTTGAAAATTTGGTTAAAATTTCCTGTGAAACTGACAGGGTTGCAAAATTTTGGTGGCAGGGAGGTATTTTGCAACCATTGTAATGTCTTTACTGCTTATTGATCTTTTCAATTTTTCTAATTTGGGCACTTTATATTTTTTTCCAATATTTAGTAACTTCTTATAGATTTTCAAGTGTATTCTAATATAATCGAACATAGTATCTTTATTTTTTAAATCTGTTATATCTGTAGGTATTTTCCTTTTTCATTTTGAGTTTCAATTTTCATCTTTGTTTTTATTTTTTTATTATTTCTCAGTCTTATTAGAGATTTTCATTCTGTCGATCTTTTTATTGTTTTGGTTCTTTATTGATTGATCTTTTATCTTTATTATTTCCTTCTTCGTTTCTTCTGATTGACCTCTTTGGATGTGCTCTGTTGCATTTTTAGCTTCTTGAGTTGAATGTTTAAATTATACATTTCCAAAATTTCTTGTGTCCTGATAAATTTATTTGAAACTATACGTTCCCCTTAAAAGACTACTTTAGCCATGCCTTACAAATATTGGGTGTCCCTGAGTGACACAAATGATTAAGTACTCAGCTACTCACTGAAAGTTTGGTGGTTCAAATCACCCAAAAGCATCTCTGAAGAAAGGTCTGGTGTTCTTCCTGGCAATCTGCTTCCGGAAGGTCACATCCATTTAACACCTTGTACAAAGTTCTACTCTGAAACATACGGGGTTGCCAGTTGCCACCATGAGTTGGAATTCACAAAGTTGGTTTGGTTTTATTGTTTGTTTTTAGTTAAAAATTTGACGTGAAGCTTTTATTGCTGTTTGAGTCCTAAAATTTTATAATTCCTTTTATGATATCTTTTTTATCCCAAGGGTTATTTATTAATATAAAATCTGACATTTAGGATTTTGTAAGCTATACGTTTTTCTTTTTCAAAATTTCCAACATTAATAGATTATGGTCAGAAAATGTAGTGCCTATGATACCGATTCCTTGGAATTTATTGTGACTCCCTTTATAGTCTAGTAATTTTCCATGTGAGAGAATATAAACGATCTATGTGATAATTTGTATTCTCAGTTGTTTTGGTGTCAAGTTGTGTATATATACACACACATACACGTATATATACATATGTATATAATTCTTCAAGCTTATTTATTACTCATTTCTTTTTATATTTGTATTTAGTATTTGTCTTACTAATCTATCAATATTTAAAAGGAAATATATCAAATTTCCTGCAACATACATTGATATATCTATTTCTCTACTATTCTGTTATTGTTGCTTTGTATGTTTTGAGGATATATTGTTAAAGCATGTGTTCACGCTGGTCATACCTCATTGCTCTATTATTTTCTGTGCCAGTATATGTCACCATTACCCTTTTTTCCCGTATAATACTTTTCGCTTTGCTATATCTTGAGTCATATATTAAGATTGTTACTCAAGCTTTCTTTTAGTTCATATTGGCTGGTATGATTTTGTATCCTTTTATTTTCAAACTTCCTGTATCTTTTTGCCTGAATTAGGTCTAAACAATGTGCTGTTGATTTTGGTGTTTTATTTTTTAAAGTATTATCTAAATCTTGATATTTTAACTGGTGATTAAGAATTAATTCCAATTATTGTACTTTCCCTATGTATCTTTTTTTCTCTTTCTCACTTTCCATTTGCTAGATCAAGTTTTATTCTTTTGATATATATATCTAGTGCTGATGTTGAAAAGTTTGATGTCAGTCAGATTTTCTTTCTTTTCACTTGATCTCTCTTTTTCTATGGGAGCTTTTAGAATGTTCTCTTTTATTGTTATAGTTAACTTCTGCTAAAATGTGTCTACATATAGGGCTTTTCTTATCTATCTTGCTCGGCAATCTCTGAGTTTTTTTAATCTGAGATCTCACATCTTTCTTTAATTTTGAGAGCTCTGTTGTAATTATTTTGCCCTATCCATTCACTCTGCTCCCTTGGGATACCCTATCATACTTCTTTACTTTGTGTTCTTGAACTTCATAGTTTCTCTTCATTTTTTTCTGCTTCTTCTGAAAGAGTTCTTGAAATTTCCATCTTGTCGGGTTTATCTTCTGCTGAATTCCATAAAACTGGACTACAAAATAATACTAGTCATCTCTTTCTAAATATGAGGGCAATAGTTTAAGTGGTAGTACAAGATGATATTGGAAGAACAGGGTTGTGTGTGACTGTACAAAGTACCTCACTCAGAAGTCAATGTGGCTCAGATGATTTAGATATAACCCAATGGAGGGAATCCCTAATTTTAGAACCAGTTTCATTTTAAATAAGTTCTCTGTGTGAGAAGAAATTTTGTTTTCTTGTTGATTATGAGGATGGGAGGGGCGGGGAGAATACTAAATAGACAATAGATAAGTGGTAACTTTGGTGAAGGGTAAGACAGTACACAGTACTGGGGAAGTCAGCACAACCTGTACAAGGAAAGGTTATGGAAGCTCCATAGACACATCCAAACTCCCTGAGGGATTAAATTGCTGGGTGGAGGGCTGTGGGGACCATGGTCTTGGGGAACATCTAGCTCAGTTGGCATAACAGTTTATAAAGGCAATGTTCTATATTCTACCTTGATGAGTAGTGTCTGGGATCTTAAAAGCCTGTGAGCAGCCACCTAAGATATTTCACTGGTCTCACCCCTTCAGGAGCAAGGGAGAATGAAGAAAACAAGATTACAACGGAAAGATTAGTCCAAAGGTCTAATGGACCACAAGTACCACGGCCTCCACCAGACTGAGTCCAGTACAACTAGATGGTGCCCAGCTACTGCCACGGACTGCTCTGACAGGGATCTCAACAGAGGGTGCTGGACAGAGCCGGAGGAAAATGTAGAACAAAATTCTAACTCACAAAAAAAGAACAGACTTACTGGCCTGACAGAGACTGGAGAAACCCTGAGAGTATGGCCCCCAGACCCCCTTATAGCTCAGTAATGAAGTCACTCCTGAGGTTCACCCTTCAGCCAAAGATTAGACAGCCCCATAAAGCGAAACAAGACTAATGGGGCACAATAGCCCAGGGAGAAGGACTAGAAGGCAGGAAGGGACAGGAAAGCTGGTAATAGGGAAAGTAAGGTTGAGAAGGGACAGTGTTGACATGTGGGGTTGTTAACCATTGTCATAAAACAATATGTGTACTAACTGTTTAATGAGAAACTATTTGTTCTGTAAACCTTCATCTATAGTACAATTAAAAAAAAAAAGAAATTTTGTTCTCATAAAGCTGTTGACCTTCAGGTTGTCACTGGGCTCATGGTGTTGATTCTTCTACTTTATGTCTTTATGGGTAGACATTTTATGAACCAATTTCCTCTGGAAGTACAAAACCAGAACCCAGCTAACTCACCTCCTACACCATTGCTTGAAAATTTGTTTTCATTTCTACTTTCCTTGATTATTATACAAACATTCTGACTCCTTCTTTTCCCCTAGGTCTACGTCCAATTGTTCAAGATAGTTTTCATAGTCTTTTCACTTATAAAATGCTCAAATCCATACCAACCACAACTTTAGGACAGGTCTTCATAGCCTCAGTCCTAAACACTTGTAAAGCCTCTTCAAGTCTCACTAACCAGACTTTTCCTCTTCCAATTCTTTCTATGATCAAGCCATCCTTTCCTGTCCTGATGCCTATAGAATTGTCCTTCTCCTGTTGTTGTTGTTGTTGTTGTTAGCTGCTGTGGTGTCATCCCCTGACAATGATGTACAATGGGATTGGAGTGTTGTAAGTCACAGGGTTTTCACTGGCTGATTTTTTGGAAGTAGAACACTGGTCTTTCTTCCTAGGCAGTCTTAGTCTGGAAGCTCCACTGAAACCTGCTCAGCATCATAACAACATGCAAGCCTACACTGATGGACAAGTGGTTGTTGTGTTTGAGGTGCAGGTCTCCAGTATGGAAGGTGACAATTTTATCACGGAACTATTAATGCTTCTTCTTTTCTATTATGGAGGATCTTAACGGCCCTCTGCAAAAATGTGTTTCTCACAGCCTAATCACTAGACTTGTATTTTTATGATTTTCAAAACTGCTTTGCCTATGTGCCCTTTCTCATCCTCTTCCTTCATCTCCTTGTAGCTCCATCTCACTTCCGACATTGACTCTTCTCTGACCACCTTGTCTCAGTGATAAGTCCCTCTTCTGATATCTACTTCCACAGTGTTTCTATAACAATAAATTTATATTGCATTTTTATACCATATTTGTATATTCCTATGTATTTCCTTAAAGCTCCCAGATAAATTTCTGAGTACGGTAACATTATATTTGTTGTGCCCTGCCCTCTCTCCCAACAAGAATAGGTTGCACGTAGTAGAAGATATGCAACAAATATACTATTAGTACATGATGCTTAAAAGAGTAGCAGGACCATGAAGAATGAACACTCTATCAATCCTTGATTAAAATATATGTGAAAATGTTGTAGAATATTCAATGTACAACATCAAATATTCTCTCCTAGTAAATACACACAATGTATTACAACAAGGAAATATATAAGCATAGTACACAAAGTATACAGTGAATATTATTTAGAAAATCTTGAACATTCCATGCCCCCTGTAGAGTGCTGGTGAAGGCCATAAATAATTGATAGTCACCTATCACAAGAATAAATTACACTATCACAAGTTCTAACAAGCTCAGGAGTCAAAAATCACAGCACATGGAAGCTTATAATTTTTATTTGAATATTAAACTTTGAGGTCTTGAACATACATTGAGGAGCAGAATATTTTTATTTCCACTGCAGACAAGACATTTGAAGAGATATCAAAGCCTTTTGATTTGCACATATCTTTTTTTTTCCAAAGCATAATTAGAAGGGAGGACTTTACTTTTTTAATAGTTAAGGAAATGGTAAAAACACTTGTGAGAGCTATGCTCATCAACCATAAACCTCATAAAGTGAAGCGTTTTCAGGATACCTTTAAAAACTGGTTCGTGCTATACTCTTTGTCCTTCAGGCTTTACAGACCCTTTACCATACACGCCGTTAAAAAATTTCAAGTGCAAATTATTTGCACTGTTAAACTTTAGAGTCCATGAAAACATTCAAGCTGATAAAAAATTTGAAATCAAGATTTCCAGGAAGAAAAGTGAAAGCAAATTTCCAACCCACATTTCTATTTTTAGGAGACTAAATAATCATAAATTAAATTACTAGAGACTTCAAAGCATTGAGGCTTTATACACACTTCCTACAAAAAAATACAATACTAAAAAATTTTGCACCAAATTGTACATGGAAAACAAAAGTGTATCTTTAAACATTCAACCTCAAAAATCCTCACTAACACTCAGTCCTCCTAAGTATATATGCCACCCTTGGCGTCAATGTCTTAAAACTCGCAGAAATTTGAAATGAGTTCTATAATCAGATGATGCCCCAAGAAAATAAAGAAAAAAATCCTGGAGACATTCTACTTCAACCACATGAACTTGTTCTCCCTTCAATATCAGTTAACTAGTTGCCATTAAGTCAATTCTGACTCATGGAAATCTCCTGTGTCAGAGTAGGGCCATGCTCCATAGTATTTTCAGTGGCTGATTTTTTGGAAGTAGATCACCAGGCCTTTCTAACCCAGCACCTCTGGGTGGACTTAAACCACCAACCTTTCATTTAGCAGCTGAGTGTGTTAACTATTTATCCTACCCAGGAAGTCTATCCTTCCTTAATGAAAGAACAGGAAATAGGAAAATTTTTTCATGTAGTACGCATAATCAACTCTCTAGAATATACCAAAGGGCAAAAAAAAAAAAGCAATTAGAGGGAGGGGCTCTACATTTTAAAGTTGTAAAAATCTATTCATTTCAATAATTCATTCATGCACATATTCAAGAAAACATAATAAATAATACCAAAGGTGTATTGGCATGATCTGGCAATTGACTGTGTGGATCATAACAAATTATGGATAACATTTTGAAGAATGGGAATTCCAGAACACTTAACTGTGCTCATGAGGAACCTGTACATAGATCAAGAGGCAGTCGTTCGAACACGACAAGGGGATATTGCATGGTTTAAAATCAGAAAAGGTGTGTGTTAGGGTTGTATCCTTTCATCATACTTATTCAATCTGTATGCTGAGCAAATAATCCAAGAAGCTGTTCTATATGAAGAAGAACAGGGCATCAGGATTGGAGGAAGACTCATTAACAATCTGTTATATGCAGATGACACAACCTTGCTTGCTGAAAGTGAAGAAGACTTGAAGCACTTACTGATGAAAATCAAAGACCACAGCCTTTAGTATGGATTTACACCTTAACATACAGAAAACAAAAATCCTCACAAATGGACCGATAAGCAACATTATGATCAATGGAGAAAATACTGAAATTGTAAAAGATTTCATTTTACTTAGATCCATAATCAACACCCATGGAAGCAGCAGGCAAGAAATCAAAAGATGCATTGCATTAGGCAAATCTGCTGCAAAAGATCTCTTTAAAGTGTTAAAAAGCAAAGATGTCACTTTAAGGACTAAGGTGCATGTCTTAGTTATCTAGTGCTGCTACAGAAATACCACAAGTAGATGACTTTAACAAAAGAAATTTATTTTCTCACAGTCTAATAGGCTAGAAGTCCAAATTCAAGGTGTCAGCTCCAGGCTTTCTCTCTCTGTTGCCTCTGGAGGAAGGTCCTTCTCATCAATCTCCCCCTAGACTAGGAGCATCTCCGCCCAGGAACCCCAAGTCCAAAGGACGAGATCTGCTCCTGGGGCTGCTTTTTTGCTGATATGGGGACCCCTTGTCTTTCGGTTCACTTTTCTTTTTTATATCTCAAAAGAGATTGGCTCAAGACACAATCCAATCTTGTAGATTGAGTCCTGTCTCATTAACATAACTGCCGCCTATCCCACCTCATTAAGATCATAGAGGTAGGATTTACAACACATTGGAAAATCACATCAGATGACAAAATGGTGGACAATCATTCAATACTTGGAATCATGGCCTAGCCAAATTGTTACACATCTTTTGGGGGACACAATTCAATCCATGACAGTGTGCCTGACCCAAGCCATGATATTTTTAGTCACCTCATATGTATGTGAAAGCTGGATGATGAATAATGAAGACCTAAGAAGAACTGATGCCTTTGGATTATGGAGTTTTGAGGAATATTGAATATACCATGGACTGCCGCTAGAACAAACAAATCTCTTTTGGAAGAAGTACAGCCAGAATGCTCTTTAGAAGCAAAGATGGCAAGACGTTGGCTCACGTACTTTGGACATATTGTCAGAAGGGACCAGTCCCTGGAGAAGGACATCATGCTTGGTAAAGTAGATGGTTATCGAAAAAGAGGAAGATCCACAACGGGATGGATTGACACAGTGGCTACAACAATGGGCTCAAGTACAACAATTGTGAGGATGGCATAGGAACGGGCAGTGTTTTGTTCTGTTGTACATAGGGTTGCAATGAGTAGGAAATGACGTGACGATGCCTAACAACAATAGGCATAATCTGGGATAAAGGATCCCAGGCACCATTAGGAGCAACCTGCCTCACATTGTCCTCCCTACACAAATGCAATTCTTTCAGTATTTGTTCAACTTTTTTTAGTGGCAGTGGAATGAAACTGATAATCTATTAATACATACTTTCTTCATTTTCAAAATCCAGGTCTTACTGTTACATTAAACTTAAAATAATATTGAATTTCATTTGGGAAAGTCTTCCTGTTCACAGTTTTTCTGTCATTCATAATACTTATTGGTGTTAATAATTCACACTTATTAAGAATCAAGGTAGATTACAAGACTATAGTTACAGGTATATGTTCAAGAAATATTGGAAAGTTTCTTTTTCTTCTCGCTGCCATGTTGGCTGCACACATCTCTGTTTGTCATGTTGTGGTGGCTTGCATGTTGCTGTGATGCTAGAAGCTATGCCACCGGTATTTCAAATACCAGCAGGGACACCCATGATGGACAGGTTTAAGCTGAGCTTCCAGGCTAAGACAGACTGGGAAGAAGGTCCCGGCAGTATACTTCTGAAAAAATTACCCAGTGAAAACCTTACAAATAGCTGCAGAATATTGTCTGATATAATGAAAAAAGATGAGACCCTCAGGTTGGAAGGCACTCAGAAGACAACAGAGGAAGAGCTGCCTCCTCAAAGCAGAATTGACTTTAATGATATGGATGTAGTCAAGCTTTCGGGACCTTCATTTGTTGATGTGGCACCACTCAAAATGAGAAGAAACAGCTTCAAACATCCTTTAATAATAGGAATGTGGAATGTATGGATTATGAATCTAGGAAAATTGAAATTGTCAAAAATGAAATGGAGTACACAAACATCCATATCCTAGGCATCAGTGAGCTGAAATGGACTGGTATTGGCCATTTCAGATCAGACAATCATATGGTCTACTATTGCAGGAATGAGAAATTGAAGAGGAATGGCATCACATTCATCGTCAAAAGAACATTTCAAGATCTATAGTGCAATACAACACTGTCAGTGATAGGATAATATCCATACACCTACAAAGAAGACCAGTTAATACAACTATTACTCAAATCTACGCACTAACCACTAAGGCCAAAGATGAGGAAATAGAAGATTTTTACCAACTTCTGCAGTCCAAAATTGATCAAAAATGCAATCAAGATGCATTGATAATTACTGGTGATTGGAATGCAAAAGTTGGAAACAAAGAAGGATAGGTAATTGGAAAATATGGTCTTGGTGATAAAAACGACTCTGAAGATTGCATGGTAGAATTTTGCAAGACCAAGGACTTCTTCACTGCAAATACCTTTTTTCAACAACATAAATGTTGACTATATAGATGAACCTTGCTGGATAGAATACACAGCAATCAAAATGACTACATCTGTGGAAAGAAACAATGGAAAATCTCAATATCATCAGTCAGAACAAGGCAAAGGGCCAACTGTGGAAAGACCATCAATTGCTCATATGCAGGTTCAAGTTGAAACTGAAGAAAATTAGAACAATTCCACCAGATCTGAAATATGACTTTGAATATATCCCCCCTGAATTTAGAGACCGTCTTAAGAATAGATATGACAAATGAACACTAATGACTGAAGACCAGACCACTTGTGGAATGGCATCAAGGCCATCATTCATGAAGAAAGCAAAAGGTCATTAAAAAGACAGGAAAGAAAGAAAAGATCAAAATGGATGTTAGAAGAGACTCTAAAACTTACTCTTGAAAGTACAGTAGCTAAAGCAAAAGGAAGAAACGATGAAGTACAAGAGCTGAAGAGATTTCAAAGGGCAGCTTGAGAAGACAAAATAAAGTATTATAATGACATGTGCAAAGACCTGGAGTTAGGAAACCAAGAGGGAAGAACACCCTCAGCATTTCTCAATCTGAAAGAACTGAAGGAAAAATTCAAGCCTCGAGTTGCAATATTGAAGGATTCTACTGGGAAAATGTTAAATGACACAGGAAGCATTAAAAGAACATGGAAGAAATACACAGAATACACAGAGTCACTGCATGAAAAAGAATTGGATGACGTTCAACTATTTCAGGAGGTAGCATATGATCAAGAACCGACGATACTGAAGGAAGAAGTCCAAGCTGCACTGAAGATATTGGCGGAAAACAAGGCTCCAGGAATTGACAGAATACCAACTGAGATGTTTCAACAAACGAATGCAGTACTGGAAGTGCTCACTCATCTATGTCAAGAAATTTGGAAGACAGCTACCTGGCCATCCAACTGAAGAGACAAATATTTGTGACCATTCCAAAGAAAGATGATCCAACAGAAGACAGAAGTTATAAAACAATATCATTAATATCGCACACAAGTAAAATTTTGCTGAATATCATTCAAGAGCAGCTGCAGCAGTACATCAACAGGGAACTGCCAGAAATTCAAGCCGGATTCAGAAGAGGACCTGGAACAAGAGATACCACTGCTGATAACAGATGGATCATGGCTGAAAGCAGAGAATACCAGAAAGATGTTTACTTGTGTTTTATTGACTATGCAAAGGCATTTGACTGTGTGGATCATAACAAATTATGGATAACATTGTGAAGAATGGGAATTCAAGAACATTTAATTGTGCTCATGTGGAACCTGTACATAGACCAAGAAACAGTCGTTCGAACAGAGCGAGATACTGCGTGGTTTAAAATCAGGAAAGGTGTTTGTCAGGGTTGTATCCTTTCACCATATCCATTCAATACGTATGCTGACCAAATAGTCCGAGAAGCTGGACTATATGAAGAAGAATGTAACATCAGGATTAGAGGAAGACTCATTAACTGCCTGCCATATGCAGATGTCACAACTTTGCTTATTGAAAGCAAAGAGGACTTGAAGCACTTACTGATGAAGATCAAAGAGCATAGCCTTCGGTATGGATTACATCTCAAAGAAAACAAAAATCCTCACAACTGGACCAATAATCTACATTATAATAAATGGAGAAAAGATTGAAGTTGTCAAGGATTTCATTTTACTTGGATCTACAATCAATGCCCATGGAAGCAGCAGGCAAGAAATCAAACAACATATTGCATTGGGAAAATCTGCTGCAAAAGACCTCTTTAAAGTGTTGAAAAGCAAAGATGTTGCTTTAAGGACTAAGGTGCACCTGACCAAAGCCATGGTGTTTTCAGTCGCCTCATATGTATGTGCAAGTTGGACAATAAATACTGAAGACCAAAGAAGAATATTGATGGCTTTGAATTATGGTGTTAGTGAAGAATATTGAATATACCATGAACTGTCAGAAGGCATAACAAATCTGTCTGGAAAAAAGTACAGCCAGAATGCTCCTTAGAAGCAAGGTTGGCAAGACTTCGTGTCATGTACTTTGGACATGTTATCAGGAGGGACCAGTCCCTGGAGAAGGACATCATGCTTGGTAGAGTAGAGCATCAGCGAAAAAAAAAGGAAGACCCTCAACGAGATGGATTGACACAGTGGCTGCAACATTGAGTTCAAACGTAACAATGATTGTGAGGATGGCGCAGGACAGGGCAGTGTTTCATTCTGTTGTACATAGGGTTGCTAAGAGTAGGAACCAACTCGATGGCACCTAACAACAACATCATGTTGGCAAAATATTTCCTACTTTCTATAAATCTTGATCCCTTTTTAGTCTTCTTTTGCAATTTTCAGACCATGTAGTCTTTGGAGGCATACTAAAAGATTCAAGATTTAGATAATAAAATAAATCACTCATTGTCATCAAATGTACTACTACACCTATTTCAGAATTTTGGCTGTGACTGCTGACTTCAAGAAATTGTCACTGACTGGTTTCAGAGTGGACAGCACTGCCTGATGTACACATGGATCCCAAAAATGCTACATAGAGATAAAAAAAAAACCCATTGCCATTGAGTCAATTCCAACGCGTAGCAACAGAGATAAGAGAACACTTGAAAAGAAACTCTTAAAATTGCCCTTGATCAGCCCCATTTATTCAGAGGAAAAAAGCAGAAACAATATACGTTTTTCCAGTTGTGTAAGGATTATTTTTGAAACCATGCATCAATGAACACTGTGTTCCCTATTCATCTCAGTGAGATTTTAGTATTTCTTTATGAATTGGAGCCCCAGGAAGTGCTTTGTCTGACCTAAACCATAATCAGTTTTGCAAACTAGTAGGGGAAGAAATGACCACATAATCAGAAAATCTCAGCACTGGAAACCGCCTTGCAGCTGGAGGAAATACCCAGAACATCTCTGTGGTATGGCTTCTCCCAGCTTTCATTTGCAAGGAAATAGCTATACAACACAGTGGGTCACTGACTCTGAAATAGATGCCTGGGTTCAAATCCAACCTCTGACACTTATTAGCTAAGCGAGCTGGACAAATAATTTGTCCTCTCTGTGTCTCACTTTCCTCTTATGCAAATGGTAATAATAACAGTGCCTACTTGGTGAAGTTTTGTATAAATTAAATATGTTATTACCTGTAGACTGTTTAGAATACTGACACGTAGAAAGCCCAAGTGTTAGCTATTATAAGAAGCTTGTAATTGACCATAAACTTTTTTGTTATGATGTTAAGTGTTGATTTGAACTTTAAACAGGTGTATTTCTTAGTTGGAATGGAATAAGTCAAGAAGCAACTGTGTACAATTTCCAACCAATAACAAAAACCAGCTGCCATCAAGTCAATTCCAACTCATGGAAATCCCAGCTGTGTCAGAGTAGAACTGTGCTCCATATAGTTTTAAGTGGTTGATTTTTTTGGAAGTAGATCACCAGGCCTTTCTTCCAAGGTGTCTCTGGGTGAACTCAAACCTCCAACTTTTGGTTAGCAGCTAAACACGTTAACTGTTTGCACTACCCAGGGATTCCTTCCAACCAGTAAGCCTCCTAAAAAGAGAAACACTCTCCAGAGTAGCTCAACCTTCCAGGAAGATGCTCTCTTAGCCATGCTGTCCCTGTTGGACATGCTAAGGGAGGCACTTTCCTAGCAAGAAGAGGACCACCTTCCTTCCTAGTAAACTCCCTGATTACCAAGCCAGCTTCCTATTGTTGCTGTTGTTAGTTGCCGTAGAGTTGTTCCCAACTCATGGTGACCCATGTGTTACAGAGTATAATTGCTCTGTAGGGTTTTCTTGGCTGTAATTTTTATAGAAGCAGATCTCCAGGCCTTTCTTCTGTTCAGTAGGTTCAAACCACCAAACTTTGAGTTAACAACGAATGGCAAACCACTTGCCCCACCCATTCTCCTACTTCCCTTCTATTAGCATTCATGGACTTTTGCTAGAAATTGAGAATTTGGATCCCACTTTCTACTAGGGACTTTCCCTCTATCACCTTATGACTCAAAGGATGATGAGAGACAGCCTTATTGCTGTTTTGTAGTTGTTTAACCTGAAAGTGTGTGTCTGTATGGGTTTATCAGTGTTAGACACAACCAAAAGTCACAAGAACCTGAAACACATCTGTAACCAAGTCTGAAACCCAAGGATGAACCCTCAGTTACCCTAAGATAGACCATAAAATTGTCATCTTGTCCAGCCACTCCACAGATGCTTGTATCTGTAACAGTAAAACAGGCAAATTCTGTTAGAAAATGATAATAAAAAGCCACAAATTATAAATTTCACAATAGGATGAACCAAAGTATCATGGGAAGACATAGGAGAGAAGTTTACCACATACTAGACAATGAAGAGTAGAGCAGATTAAGGTTTAGGAAGATTCTGTAGAGGAAGTGGCATTTCCAATAGCTTTTGAAGAATATATGACAATGGTTTGTAATGTTTTATCTACCCTAAAAGATGTGAGGAATAGACTCATTTCCAACATTAACAATGGTTCACTGTAGCAGAGACTGTCAACAGGTATAATAGAATCATCCAGGAAGAGAGCGACACTGATGGCTTGAAAACAAATTCATCCATTCACTCACTCACTCATTCACTCACTCACTCACTCACTAAATCTTACATACTCATTTTTTTGAGAATCACTAATGTAAGGGAAAGAGGCTGTGGAAAGAGCATAGATACACATTTATTTTTCTCATAGGACAGCAGCACAGAATTATAGTCCGCATGGTTAGGACTAAAAGATGAAAATTTACATAATGAGAATATTCAAATGCATGATAGCCTATTTTTCACAACTTAACAATGAACGATTTTTATGTGCTACTTACTTTAATTGCGATCTTACATATTCCACTGCAATTTAAGTCTTTCTTTTTTGTCTTTGTCAGTCTACATGATCTGAAGTGCCCAGAGTTATTAATAGCAAAGCTACCAAGAAAAGAGTAGGCTGTCCCTGACTTTCAGGATTGGAAAACACCTAAGCAGGGAGTTAGTGCCTGTTGCCACACGTGGTGTGCATGTGGTTAGGGATGAGTACAATTAATTCTCAATTATTCATTCATTTAGTTAACTATGCGGAAGTGGGTTGGGTGCTGCCTAAGATACAAAAGAGAGGTAAAATGTGATCCTTATTTCATAGCCCCTTGCCTGGAAGATTATAATCTAGTTGGGAAGATAAGACATATTCCTATGAAAGACTTAAGTATGCCACTGTGCAAGATGGCATACAACTAAATGTCAAAATGAATGCTCAAAACCTTAAGTATTACAGAGGGAAAACATTGTGTGCGCGAACAATAGAAGACCTTGTCCCAGGAGGAGAGGCACGAGCTAGTACTTGAACAATGGACAGTATTGAGATAAAAAGGAAAAGAATTCATATATAGTCTGAGAGAAACAGTTAAGAAAAGTCAAGTCAGGAAAGTTGTCCCTACAAATTAGAGAAAAAGAGAGTAATGGAGGTCAAAGATAAGGGTGGTAGCAGATTACTGAAGAGGTTTAAAAGCCAA
Source organism: Trichechus manatus latirostris (assembly GCF_000243295.1). Taxonomy (NCBI): domain Eukaryota; kingdom Metazoa; phylum Chordata; class Mammalia; order Sirenia; family Trichechidae; genus Trichechus; species Trichechus manatus. The sequence continues at coordinate 1,461,017 of NW_004444062.1, forward strand.
GCTTAGGAATTTGGGATTTTTCCTATAGTCAAGAAAAAATTGCTGATAACTTCCAAGGCAAAGCAGAATATGAATAATTTTTGTTTGTTTTGTTTTCGTTTTGTTTTGTTTTGTTTTTGTTTTTAGGCAGATTTGTCTATTTTAATGGATGAAAACATAGATAACACTAAATGTCAAATAAACCAAAAGCCACGCAAATTCCAAGGCAAAGCAGAATACGAATAATTTTTGTTTGTTTTGTTTTGTTTTGTTTTGTTTTTGTTTTTAGGCAGATTTGCCTATTTTAATGGAGGAAAACATGGATAACATTAAATGTCAAATAAACCAAAAGCCATGCAAATTTGCTTTCAGATAGCATTATGTGTGTGGCCACTTTCTTGAGAATGATTTCTATAACATCTGCTGTAAGGAATGTGAAAATAAGAAGCTATAAAAACAAATTCCTTCCCTACTCACTCCCTTACCTTTTTTGCAAGACCCATCTAACTCAAGAATTCTATAGGACTGGAGATATCTTAGTCCCTGCAAATGGTTTGTACTTGGCTACTAATTGAAAGGCTGGCTGTTCAAACCCACCCAGCAGTGCTGCAGAGGAAAGACCTAGCAATCTGCCTCCATAAGGATTGCAGGCAAGAAAATCCTATGGAGCTCAGTTCTACTCAGTAACACAGGGAGTCGCCATGAGTCGGAATCAACCCCACAGCAACAGGTTTGCTTTTTTGGTTTTTGGAGATTTCTTGCCCTAGAGAACAATTAACAGACCTTTGTTTTGAAAGCTTGGTTATAAAGATCTAACTGATCTGAGAAAGAGGAGTTCTGATGGTTAAATAAGGGAGAGGGTCTACCCTAGAGTGAAGAACTTAGGAGGAGGTGTCACTTGTGTGAATGGCAAAGCTGTGTCCAATTCTCATATTTCACTAATGTCCCTGGGAGTAGCAGGACCTCTCGGAGTTAGGAATGCTTGGACACTGAGAAAAAGGCCCTGGTGGCCAAGACTGTTCATTCTATCCCAGGTATCTATGCTTCTTAGAAGCTATCCTGGCTGTCTTATTATGTCAGATTGTTCACTTCTCCCAAGCTCTTTCCACTACCCTCCTTCTAATGTTTTGGCAAGAGATAAAGACATTATTCCAGAAGGCGGTACGTTAAGCCCTATCTCTGGCTTCAGTCTGTCACTTTCAGACCTGGCACAAACCTAGGCTTAGTTCCATACTGATTCACCAATTGGTAGGAAACCAGAGTGCTTCTAGCCCTCAGAACTATAGGAGATAAAATGAAACGGAGATGGTAGAATAGATACTGAAAGTCAAAGTGTCACTTGCAACTCTTGATTCAAGGCTCAGTTTAGGAAGAATACGGTGCAATAATACAAGTAGACATTGTGAGTTTTACAGAGTATGCTAAGTAATGTTTGGCCTTTCCACAATTTCTGGCATGAACAATTCATTAAAAAATATTAAATCATCAATGATTTTTTTCCATTTCTAAAACTCTAACATCCAAACCCTTTTTTCTGGAGGTGGGGCCAAGATGGCAGAACAGTCAGAAGCTTCCTGTCATCCCTCTTACAACTAAGACCTGAAAAAACAAGTTAATCAAATATATGTGACAATCTAGGAACCCTAATCATCAAAGACAAAGCTGAAGAATCAGACTGAGTGGCAAGTGGAAGGAGAGATGATTCAAAGTCAGCAGAAATGGGGAGCTACAGATCGCGGATTCCCTGGCACCGTGACAGCTGAGTCTGCACAGCACACATGGGATGAGGCAAGCAGCAACATCCCAAGCTGAGGTCCACCACATCCGGGGCAGCCAAGCAGCAGCAAATCTGCACGCACCTCCAGAACTAAAAAGGAGCAACACCAGACCTGCAAAAGTTAAGTGTAAGCTCTTGTGCTACCTGGTGCATTAGCAAAATAACACCACCCCCCAACACACACACACACAAAGATTCACAGTGGAGAAGCACTTCTTTCCCCTCACTCACTAACCACCCTGCTCCAAGATCAGTCAGTGGCATTTAACAACACCACGTCCCCTAAGCCAGGAACTCAGTGCCGGTAGGGAAGCCCTGCCTCTTCTCCCAGTCACTGGTGTATGGGATCCACAGACTTGCAGTGGCTTTCATCCCTGCCCAGTCCCTTGTAGGCCGATTCAACACTACACGCCCTCATTAGCATAAAACAGCAGGGCATACATGTGAAGCCCATTTTCACCTGCAGCAGTCAAGCGGGAGCTGCAGATTTGTGACATTCAACACCTCCACACCCCCTAGGAAGGTACCTCACCCAACCACACCAGGGAACTCAGGGCTGGTGATGACACCCACTCCATCTAGCCACCCACAACAGGGGTCTGAGAACTAGTGGTGCATATCAATCCCTCCAGCCAACGGCACTAGGTGACCAACGACCAGCTGCACTACACTTACACGACACGATGTAGGGGATAAGGACATGCCCTCCATCCAGGCACCTGGGGACAGCCATCAGTCCCCTGCATTGCCCCACACATCATCAGCCCACTGCAACCAGAGACCTGTGCCTGCTCTGAACACCCTCATGCAGCCCTGCCTGCCTAGGACTATAGGGGAGAGTCTGCACCACACACTTGGTGACCAAAGACCCAGACACCTGTGCCCTGACTAATCGCTGCACTGCTGCAAGAACGGTGAACAAACTCCTGAGTTCATACACCTAGTAGCTGCTCTGACCACATGGAGACAGGACATGAGAGCCTCAATGATGCCAACAACCAAAGTAGATCACACACCCAGCCTATTGTGCATATCAAAAAGAAAAAGAACAAAAATACAATAAATAAATAAACATAACAACTTATTGATGCCTTGGGGACAAAAGTCAAAGTCAAATGACATAAATAAGCAGGACAAGATGGCTCCAGCAAGCAACCAAAATAAAGAACCAGAAAACCTTTTGGAAGAAGATAAGACAATGGAACTACCTGAGAAAGAATTCAAAAGACTAATATACAGATCTCTCTAAGAGATCAGGAAGAAGATCAGGCAAAACTCAGACCAAGCCAAGGAACATACAGACAAAGCAATAAAAGAATTCAGAAAAACAATACAAGAACAAAACTACAGAATAAACACACTGCTAGAAACCATACAGAGACAGCAACTAGAAATCCAAAAGATTAACAATAAAATTTCAGAACTAGACAACTCAAGAGATGGTCATAGGAACAGAATTGAGACAATGGAAGTCAGCATTAGTGAAACTGAGGATAAATCCCTTGACACCAATTTGTTTGAGGAAAAATCAGAAAAACAGAGTGAAAAAAAAATGAAGAAGGACTAAGAATTATATGAGACACTATCAAGAGGAAAAACCTATGAGTGATTGCAGTATCAGAATAGGGGGAGGTAACAGAATATACAGAGAAAATTGTTGAAGATTTACTGGCAGGAAACTTCCCAAATATCATGAAAGAAGAGAAGATATATCAAAGAACCCCATACAGGGTAGACCCAAAAGAAAGTCACCAAGACATATCATAATCAAACTTGCCAAAACCAAAGACAAAGAAAGAATCTTGAGAGTGGCTAAGGATAAATGAAAAGTCACCTACAAAGGAGAACAAATAAGACAGCTCTGACTACTTGGCAAAAACCATGAAGGCAAGAAGGCAATGGGATGACATATATAAAGTCTTGAAGGAAAAAAAATTGCCAACCAATAATTACATATCCAGCAGAATTGTTTCTCAAATATGATAGTGAAATTAAGTCATTTCCAGATAAACAGAAATTAAGGGAATTTGTAAAAACCAGACCAAAATTACAAGAAATATTAAAGGGAGTCCTCCAGTTAGAGAACCAACAATGTCAGACAACAGTCCAAGACTAGGACACAGAACAGATCAACCAGTTATCAACACAGATAGGGAATTCACAAAAACAAATCAAAGCTTAAAGACTGAAAGTAGGGAAACAGAGACATCAATATGTAAATAATGAAAACATCAAAACAAAAGAGGAAATAAACATGTAGTCATAGAACTTCCATAGGCAAAGGAAGTTAAGGCAATATCAAGAAAGAAAAGACTGGTTTAAACTTAGAAAAATAAATGTAAATTTCAAAGTAACCACAAAGGAAGCTAACCCATCAAAATAAAAAAAAAAAAACATAAATACAGAGCAAACAAAAAATCAGCAATAATGAAAGAGATAAAAAGAAAATACACAAACAAAAAGAACTCAGCATAGAAAAGTAAGCGGAACAAAGAAACTGTCAACATCACAAAAAAAAATCAAAATGACAGCAGTAAACTCATATCTGTCAATAATTATGCTCAATGTAAATGGCCTAAATGCACCAGTAAAGAGACAGAGAGTGGCAGAATGGATAAAAAACATGATATGTCTACATGCTGTCTGCAAGAGACACACCTTAGACACAAAGACATAAAGAAACTAAATGGAAAAATATATATCAAGAAAACAACAACCAAAAAAGATCAGGAGTAGCAATATTAATCTCTGATAAAATAGACTTTAAAGCAAAATCTGCGATAAACGAAATTTGTAAAGAAGGACACTAAATAACGATTAAAGGGTCAAAACACCAGGAGGATATAACCATAATAAATACATACACACTCAATGACAGGGCTCCAAAATCCATAAAACAAATTCTAACAGCATTGAAAAGAGAAATAGACAGCTCCACAATAATAGTAGGAGACTTCAACACACCACTTTTGGTGAAGGACAGAGCATCTGGAAGGAAACTCAATAAAGATACAGAAGATCTAAATGCCACAATCAACCAACTTGACCTCATAGACATATACAGAACACTCCACTCAAGAGCAGCTAAGTATATATTCTTTTCCAAAGCACATGGAACATTCTCCAGAATCAACCACATTTTAGGCCATAAAGCAAGCCTTAACAGAATCCAATGCATTGAAATAATACAAAGCATCTTTTCCGATCATAATGCCATGAAAGTAGAAATCAATAACAGAAAAAGCAAGAAAAAAAATCAAATACATAGGAACTGAACAATACCTTGCTTAAAAACTGCTGCGTTATAGAAGAAATCAAGGATAGAATAAAGAAATTCATAGAATCAAATGAGAATGAAAACACATCTTACCAAAACCTTCGGGACACAACAAAAGCAGTGCTTAGAGGTCAATTTATAGAAACAGACTCACACATAAAAAAGAAGAAAGGGTCAAAATCAAAACATTAACCCTACAACTCAAACAAATAGAAAAAGAGTGTCAAAAGAAGGCACCAAAAGAAATAATAAAAATTCGAGCAGAATTAAATGAAATAGAGAACAGAAAAAGAATTGAAAGAGTTAATAAGACCAAAATCTGGTTCTTTGAAAAGATCAACAAAATCAATAAACCATTAGCCAAACTGACAGAAGAAAAACAGGAAAAGAAGCAAAGAACCCAAATAATAAATGAGATGGGTAATATCACAACAGACCCAACTGAAATAAAAAGGATCTTGGCAGAATACTATGAAAAATTATACTCCAACAAACTTGAAAACCTAGAAAAAATAGACAAAATTCCTAGAAACACACTATCTACCTAAACTAATGCAAACCAAGGTGGAAAAACTAAACAAACCCATAACAAAAGAAGAGATTGAAGAGGTAATTTAAAAAAACACCCAACAAAAAAAGCTCTGGTCTGGATGACTTCACTGGAGAATTCTACCACACTTTCAAAGAAGAGCTAACCCCAACACTACTGAAGCTATTTCAGAGCATAGAAAAGGAAGGAATACTCCCAAACCTATTCTATGAAGCCAGCATAAACCTGATACTAAGGCCAGGCAAAGACTTCACAAAAAAAGAAAACTACAGACTAATATTACTCATGAACATAGACACAAAAAACCCCAACAAAATTCTAGCCAATAGAATTCAACAGCATATCAGAAAAATAATACATCATGACCAAGTAAGATTCATACCAGGTATGCAGAGATGGTCCAACATTAGAAAATCAATTAACATAATCTACCACATAAAAAAAGAACCACAGGATCTTATCAGTCGCTGCATAAAAGGCATTTGACAAAATCCAGCACCCATCCTGATAAAAATTCTCAGCAAAGTAGGAATAGAAGGGAAATTCATTGACATAATAAACGGCATTTATACAAAGCGAATAGCCAACATCATTTTAAATGGAGAGACTGAAAGCAATTCTCTTGAGAATGGGAACCAGCAAGGATGTCCTTTATCACCACTCTTATTCAACACTGTGCTAGAGGACCTAGCTAGAGTAATAAGGCAAGAAAAAGAAGCATAGGGCATCAAAATTGATAAGGAAGAGGTAAAAATTGTCCCTATTTGCAGACAATATGGTCTTATACACAGGAAACCCCAAGGAATCCACAAGAAAACTACTGGAACTAATAGAAGATTTCAGCAAAGTAGCAGGATACAAGATAAACATACAAAAGTCAGTTGGATTCCTCTACACCAACAAAGAGAACTTTGAAAAGGAAATCACCAAATCAATACCATTTACAATAGCCCCCAAGAAGATAAAGTACTTAGGAATAAATCTAACCAGGGACATAAGAGACCTATACAAAGAAAACTACTAAACACTACTGCAAGAAACCAAAAGAGACTTGCGTAAGTGGAAAAGCATACCATTTTAATGGATAGGAAGACTCAACATTGTGAAAGTGTCAATTCTACCCAAAGCGATCTACAGATAAAATGCAATCCCTATCCAAATTCCAACAGCATTTTTTAATGAGATGGAGAAACAAATCACTAAATTTATATGGGAAGGGAAGAGGCCCCAGATAAGTAAAGCACTACTGAAAAAGAACAAAATGGGAGGCCTCACATTACCTGATTTTAGAATCTATTACACATCCACGGTAGCAAAACAGCCTGGTACTTGTACAACAACAGACAGAAACCAATGGAACAAAATTGAGAACCCAGATGTAAATCCATCCATCTATGAGCAGCTGATATTTGACCAAGGCCCAAAGTCCATTAACTGGGGAAAAGACAGTCTCTATAACAAACGGTGCTGGCATAACTGGATATCCATCTGTAAAAAAATGAAACAGGACCTGTACCTCACACCATACACAAAAACTAACTCTAAATGGATCAAAGACCTAAATATAAAATCTAAAATGACAAAGATCATGGAAGAAAAAATGCGGACAACGCTAAGAGCTCTAATACATGGCATAAACAGAATACGAACCATAACTAACAATGCACAAACACCAGAAGATAAACTAGATAACTGGAAGCTCCTAAAAATCAAGCACTTATGCTCATCAAAAGAATTCACCAAAAGAGTAAAAAGAGAACCTATAGGCTGGGAAAAAACTTTTGGCTACTACATATCCAATAAGGGTCTAATCTCCAAAATCTACAAGATACTGCAACAGCTCAACAACAAAAAGACAATCAATTTTAAAAAATGGGCAAATGATATGAACAGACATTTCACCAAAGAAGACATTCAGGCAGCTAACAGACACATGAGGAAATGCTCACGATCGCCATTAGAGAAATGCAAATCAAAACTACTTTGAGATACCATATCACCCTGACAATACTGGCACTAATCCAAAAAACACAAAATAAATGTTAGAGAGTTTGTGGGGAGATTAGAATTCTTATGCACTGCTGGTGGGAATGTAAAATGGTACAACCATTTTGAAAAAAGTTATGGCACTTTCTTACAAAGTCAGCAATCCCACTTCTAGGAATAAACCCTAGAGAAATAAGAGCCATCGCATGAATAGACTTATGCACATCCATGTTCATTGCAGCACTATTTACAATAGCAAAACGATGGAAACAACCTAAATGCTCATCAACAGATGAATGGATAAACAAATTATGGTATATACACACAATGGAATACTACGCAACAATAAAGAACAATGATGAATCCAGGAAACATCTCACAATATGGATGAATCTGGAGGGCATTATGCTGAGTGAAATAAGTCAGTCACAAAAGGACAAATATTGTATGATTCCACTATTATAAGAACTCAAGAAAAGGTTTACACACAGAAAAAAGCATTCTTTGATGGTTACAAGGGTGGGAAGGGAGGGAGAAGGGAAATCACTAGATAGTAGACATGGATCAACTTTGGCGAAGAGAAGGACAACATACAATATAGGGGAAGTCAGCATGACTGGACCAAAGCAAACGCATACAAGTTTCCTAGATACATCCGAACACTTTAAGGGACTGAGTAGCTGGGGCTGGCGCCTGGGAACCACAGTTTCAGGGGACATCCAGGTCAACTGGCATACCAAAGTTTATAAAGAAAATGTTCTACATCCCACTTTGGTGAGCAGCATCTGGGGTCTTAAAAGCCTTCAAGTGGCCTTCTAAGATACATCTATTGTTCCCATCCTACCTGGAGCAAAGGGGGATGAAGAAAACCAAAGACACAAGGAAAATACTAGCTCAAAGGACTAAAGGACCACATGTACCAGAGACTCCACCAGAAGAACTAGATGGTGCTGGCTACCACCAACGATCGCCCTGACAGGGATCACAATAGAGAATCTTGGACAGAGCAGGAGAAAATGTAGAACAGAATTCAAATTCACGTAAAAAGATCAGACTTACTGGTCTGACAGAGACTGGAGGAACCCCCAAAACTATGGCCCCCGGATGCTGTGCTAACCCAGAACTAAAACCATTCCCGAAGCCCACTTTTCAGACACGGATAAGACAGGCCTATAAAACAAAATATAACACATGCGAGAAATGTGCTTCTTAATTCAATCAAATATACGAGACCAAATGGGCAGCTCCTGTCAGTATGAGAAGGTAGGAAGGGACAGGACCTGGGCAAATGGAGACAGGAAACCCAGGGTGAAAGGGGGAGTGTGCTCTCACACTGTGAGGATGGCAACCAATGTCACAAAACAATGTGTGTATAAATTTTTGAATGAGAAATTAAGTTGAGTTGTAATCTTCCACCTAAAGCACAATAAAAAGGGGGGGGGACTTTTTTCTTAAACAGTCTTAAACAGAAGTTTAGAAATTATCTAAGACCAATTCTTCCAAGAAATTGAGACATAAAGAAGTTTTTAAGTTGCCTAAAATTGCATGGAGCCCTGGTGGCACCATGGTTAAGAGCTTGGCTGCTAACCAAAAGGTCGGCAGTTGGAATCCACCAGCTGCTCCTCGGAAACCCTATGGGGAAGTTCTACTCTGTCCTATAGGGTCACTATGAGTCGGAATCAGCTGACTGCAACAGCTTTTAAGATAGCATAGAAAATCTTATTATAGCTAAAACTGGACAAGGGTCTGCTGGATATTGCAAAACCCAAACCCATCGCTCTCAAGTTGATTCTGACTCATGCAGTGATTCCGTGTGTTTCAGAGTAGAACTGCTCTCCATAGGGTTTTCAATGGCTGTGATCTTATGGAAGTAGATCACCTTTCTTCTATGGCACCGCTGGATGCAAACTGCCAAACGTGGAAGACTCAAAATGGATATTGGAGGAGAGAAAAATCAATGCTAAGACTACAGTATTTCAAAGCTGGCAAAAATCTCGAGATCATTCTCCTCTCTGAAACTTCCCCCAAATTAAGTCTCTTTTCCACTTTACAATCTGTATCAGTTACATTTTACCACATAACAAACCATCCTAAAACAGCAGACATGTATTATTTCTTGTAATTTGTGCAACAGCTGCATGATTCTTCCAATCTGGCTAGCTTGGCTGAGGATCAATGGCCTAGGATGACCTAACTTACATATCTGACAGTTGTCAGGCTAGTGGTTCTAGGGATGGCCTCAACTTGTAGGTGATAGAGGCAGGCCATTTTGAACAATGAATAATTCTTCCTCAGTTTCTTCTCTGATTCTAATAGCCTAATCTCATTCTGAACTCATCACTGTTAGTAGAGAGAGGAAAATTAGATTTTCTGTGGCTTAACAAGATTATCTATGCAAAATAAACTGAATTTTTTTAAATCAAGATTTATTTATATAGGTCATGTCTGTAGGCTCACTCTCCCCTCGCCGCCGAAGCCTGCCTTTCTCCAAGCAGGTCCTCCCTCTCCCCTCAGCAACAAGGCTGCTGCTCCTCACCGAGGCGACAGGGGTGTCCCTTAGCCACCACCACCGCAGGCTGAGCCCCACCGCGCCCCCAGTCCGCGGCCGCAGTGCAGTTTAGGTTGCATTTTAGTCTTCAGGGAAAGCTTCCACTGCAAAAATGGTATGTCCCATTATCAGACAAAGAGAAGAAAAAGATCACAAACGAACTTGTTCAAACCGCTTTAGCACGGAAACCTAAAATGTGCAGCTTTCTTGAGGGGCGAGATCTGAAGATTGTTTACAAAAGACATGCTAGTCTGTATTGTTGCTGTGGTATTTGGAGCGCTGGTGGCACAGTGGTTAAGAGCTCAGGCTGCTAATCAAAAGGTGGCAGTTCGAATCCACCAGCTGCTCCTTGGAAACCCTATGGGGCAGTTCTACTCTGTCCTATTGGATTGCTGTGAGCGGAAATCCACTCGACCTCAAGGGGTTATTGAGGATCAGGACAATGAACTAATTGCCCTGGAAATAATTCGTGGTTAGGTAAAAGTTCTTGACAAGTACTTTGGCAATGTGTGTGAACTTGACATCTTTAATTTTGAGAAGGAGTTTTGTATTGGATGAGTATCTTTTGGGAGGGGAATTTCAGGACACATCCAAGAAAAATGTCCTCAAAGGAACTGAGCAGGCAGATCTACTGCAGGAGCCACATCATGAATATTTTAATGTCCCTGTGTACTAAATGACTGCTCATCGAGTATGCAGAATTTCACAGAGGAAATAGAGAGCTGATGTACTTATGAAAGAAAATATCCTCAGCTTGGTGACGCTGCTTATCTTGTTATAATAGTTATAGGACATTTTAGAACCAATACCTTTACCATTGCATTTTTTCCATGTTCCTATCCCTACCCTTTATCCATTTTTATTTTCATTCTGCAGGCTTGGCTTATGCCTGCTTTAACTGATTTAATTTCTTCTTGGAAAAAATAAGACCAATGAATGCTTTGAGTAATATTTCATCTTAAATATATACATGTTGTCATTAATGAACCGTCTGTGATTAACCTCATGAGAGGAAAACCTTGAAATCTTTAAATTGTTTACCAAAGAAAATACAGCTGGAATGCTAGGTCAAAATAAGCACTGCCATAATGTGTAGTGTGGTTTGATCTTCAAATGGTGATATATTTTTTAAAATGAAAACTTAATCTACTGTCACGTCACATCATGTATAAGCTCATGTGTCCTAATATGTCACAGAAAAGTGTATGTGGAAATAATACATGAAGGTAAAATTAATATGTACCAGTATATAATACTTTAAATGTTCCATATTTTGGAAATTTTGTGATGCCACTTAATTGATTCACATTTGTACTATATAATAATATCAAACAATCCCTTTAAGAACTATCAGAAAGTTATGTTAGAAGAGACTCTTCCACAGTATCTGTAGCTCAATATTAAGTAACCCTTCAAAGTATTAATACTAATTTTTTATATAGTTAATATTTTAATATTCAGTTTAAATATCTAAATACTTATATTTTGCTAGTTACAGTTTTATAATATACTTAAATCTTCATTTAAATACTTAATGCTTGGTTAGCTATGATTTTTTACTTTGGAATATTAAAATCTTTAATATTAATTATTATTGTGTATACTTTTAATAAAACATGTAACAAAATTTATTATCAAAGGAAAAGTATCAAATAATTCATTGTTTATATCTAGAAAGTCTGAGTTAAGATACTCAAACTAGCTTACCACTAAAAGAAGGCCTACGAAAATGTGTTTTGACCAAACTTAGAATTAGGCAGGAGTACAGTTATTCCATCCTTAACATTCTCGTTGTCACACACCTCATCTGAAGCCCCTGTATGGGGCTATCAAATGAGAAATTTAGCATTATACTTTTGAAGCAGTGGGAAATATTGGTCTTTCTTTTCCATTTATTTCCTCCATCCTCCCTGCCAGGTAATAATCTATTGATATGGTTTTAATGCTACATAAATATTCATTGCCTCATGCCCGTTGGCTTTGGATTTTGTGTGCCAAGCTGTAATTCGTTGCTTCTTTTGTTACCGTATACTGCTGCTTGCTTTAAATTAGTAGACTCTGAAAAAGCTTTCCTGCATGTTTAAAATAAAAATACTGCATGTAAAAAAAAAAAAAAAAGATTTATTTATGTAGCCCATTTGCTAAATGGTAAATCTAATTGGGCCAAGAAATAGGTTTCCTCCTAGTTCCAAGACGTCATAATCTGAAAATAAGATGTATTTCGAGGAACCATGGGTGTCACTTAGAAGTTCTTCTCCTTAGAATGCTTCAGGGTATAAACAACTTATTTCGGAATCCCCATTGGGACTGGTGAAATAATTAATGGTACACCATGGAATCCTATGCTGATGTACAAAAAAAAAAAAAAAAGTCCCTATGGACTGAGGTAGAATATCTCCAGGATATATTGTTAATCAAGAGAAACAAAACACAGAACATTGAATATAATATGCAAACAGTGACTAAAATTAAGAAGAGGGTGAGAGGAATGATAATATATATTTGCATGTATTTACATTGGAATAAAAAAAACGGAAGGACACATAAAAAAACTACTGAAAGTGGTTACCAATAGTGGGAAAGACAGAGATTTCCTAATGAAAGCTTTTTATATATATATTTGAATTATATGAGTACATATTACCTAGTCAGCAAATAAAATGTTTAAAGTCACCATTACATATTTAAGCCAATTTGGTTCATAATTTCACAAAGTTATAAGAAAGAACAGCTACCAAAATGTTAAAAGTAATTATCTAAGGGTAATTTTTTTTTTCTCCATTTTTTTTTTTTTTTTTCTTGTTATTTTTTTTTTTTATTTAATTTGTTTTCTTTTCTTTTCCCTCTTTTTCCCTTTTTGTCTTTCTTCAGGTAAAGGCTTACAGAACAAATAGTTTCTCATGAAACAGTAGTACACGTTGTTTTATGACATTGGTTAACAACCCCACAACATATAAACCCTCTAACTTCTCAACTTTGTTTTTTTTTTTGGTGAAAATACA
>NW_004444062.1:1474505-1476756 GCF_000243295.1 Trichechus manatus latirostris
TGAGGCTGCTTTCTCGTACCCCCTATTTGCTGGTCTGCGATAGGAGTCCAAGATGGCGGATCCACACTGCGTTAGCTGGTAGGGGACCTCTGCATGAATCTCTCCTCGCTCTCCATTCTCTGTCAGTTTTCTCAACTCCATTTGGTGCTTGGCTGAGTTCTTTATCTCTTCATTTGCTGTTTTAGGGTTTCAGGATTGTTGTATTCTCTGTTCGGCTTAGTTTTTTGAATCTTTGCTGTGGAGGGACGGCTTGGTGTTTCTGCCTAGAGTACCATTTTGCCAGAACTCCCTTTGGGTAATTTAATTAAGAATGTTTATTTATTTATTGTTACTTTTTGGTACTCTTCCCCCCTCCATCCCATGGTAGGCAGCATAATGGCTTCCCCAAAATTTCTATGTCCTAATCCTTCGAATCTGTGAATATGTTAGGGTACACAAAAAACAGAATTAAGGTTGCTAATTGTTGACCTCAAACAGGGAGGATCATCCTGTATTATCTGGGTGAGCCAGATATAATCACAAGGGTCCATAAATGTGCAAAAGGAAATCAGAAAAGTCAGTGTCAGAGTGATTTAATGTGAGAAAGATTCAACTGACCATTGCTGGTGAGGGAAGATGGAAGGTGACAAGCCAAGGAATGCGAGCAGCCTTTAGAGCTTGGAAAAGGCAAGAAAATGAATTCTCTCCTGTAGCCTTCAGAAAGGAATGCAGCCCTGCTGACACCTTGATTTTAGCCAGCGAGGCCCATTTTGCACTCTGAGCTCCAAAATTGTAATAAAATAAATTTGTGTTGTTTTAAGCCAATAAGTTATAGCAATTTGTTACAGAAGCAATAGAAAACTAATACACCTCCCATATTTTCAATAGCGATCATTATTATTTTAATGGTGCAGTGTTTGTTCAGTGGTAGAATTCGCACCTTCCATGCAGGAGATCCAGGTTTGATGCATTTCAAGTGCATCTACCACTCATCTGTCAGTGAGATTTGTGCATAACTAGGATGCTGAAAATGGAAAAGAATGCATCAACATCAATATCCTAGGAATTAGTGAGCTGAAATTGACTGGTATTGGCCATTTTGAATCAGACAGTCGTATGTTCTACTATGCTGGGAATGGCAAACTGAAGAATGGCGTCATGTTCATCATCAAAAAGAACATTTAAATCAATCTGTATGCTGGGCAAATAATCTGAGAAGCTGGACTATATGAAGAAGAATGCGGCATCAGAATTGGAGGAAGTCTTATTAACCACCTGTGATACACAGATGACACAACCTTGCTTGCTGAAAGTGAAGAGGACTTGAAGCACTTAACGATGAAAATCAGACTACAGCATTCAGTATGGATTACACTTCAACATGAAGAAAACAAAAATCCTCACAACTGGACCAATAAGCAATATTATGATAAACAGAGAAAAGATTGAAGTTGTAAAGAATTTCATTTTACTTGGATCCACAATCAACGCCCATGGAAACAGCAGTCAAGAAATCAAATGACATATTGCATTGGGCAAATCTGCTGCAAAAGACCTCTTTAAGGTGTTAAAAAGCAAAGATGTCACTTTAAGGACTAAAGTGCACCTGACCCATCCATGGTGTTATCAATCGCCCCATATGCTTGTGAAAGTTGGACAATGAATAAGAAAGACTGAAGAAGAATTGATGCCTTTGAATTATGGTGTTGGTGAAGAATATTGACTATACCCATGGACTGCCAGAAGAACAAACAAATCCGTCTTGGAAGAAGTATAGCCAGAATGCTCTTCGGAAGTGAGGATAGGGAGACTTCATCTCACATACGTTAGACAAGTTATCAGGAGTGATCAGTCCCTAGAGAAGGACATCATGCTTGGTAGAGTAGAGGATCATCAAAAAAGAGGAAGACCCTCAATGAGATGGACTGACACAGTGGCTGCAACAATTGGCTCAAGCATAACAATAATTGTGAGGATGGCACAGGACTGGACAGTGTTTCTTTCTGTTGTACACAGGGTCACTATGAATCGGAACCAACTTGATGGCACCTAACAACAACAGGGTGCTGAGCAGGTTTCAGCAGAACTTCCAGACTAAGACAGACTAAGAATAAAAGCCTGGTAACCTACACCTTAAAAATCAACCAATGTGGGAGCCCGTTCTAGCTGGACGGTGCTGCATGGCTTGGAACCTAACCCCTCGGCTTACACAGACGTGCAGAGGGATCCCTGAGGGCATTTCTTTTTAAGTTGGGTTTTTTTTTTTTTTTTT
>NW_004444062.1:1480894-1514110 GCF_000243295.1 Trichechus manatus latirostris
ATTGGAAGAGCATAGTTGATGTCACTGAACTGTGCATGTAGAAATTTTTGAAATTGTGTATCTTTGGCTATGTATATTTTCACCAAAAAAAAAAAATGTCAAGAAGGGAGAGGGTTGACATGTTGTGGGGTTGTTAACCAATGTCATAAAACAATATGTGCGCTACTGTTTCATGAGAAATTATTTGTTCTGTAAGCCTTCATCTGAAGTACAATTAAAAAAAAAAAAATTCTATACAAGAATCCTGAACAAAAGGGGTGAAATACAGAACAGAATTTTAAATTCTCTTAGACTTCAGACTTTCTGGAGCCATGGAAGCTGGATGAACCCCTGTAACTATTGCCCTGAGATAATCTTCAAACCTTAAACCAAAATATCCTCTGAGATCTTCTTAAAACTACCCAATAGTTTAGCTTAACTAGTAAAAAATATCTGCCTTGAGCGTTATGCTCTTTTAAGAACCATCTATATGGGATCAAAGTGACAACAGCAACTCAAAAGATTAGATAGGAAACTTAGGGGACAGTGAGCTTATGTTAATGGGGAAGTAACAACTCAGAAAAAGGTGAGAATAGTTGCATAAGAATGTAATTAATGTCACTGAATTGTTCATGTAGAAAAGGTTGAATTGGTATACATTTTGCTGCATATATTCTCAACAACAATGTAATTAATGTTTTTGAAAACATCACCAGAAACTTAAAAAAAAATTGGCATAATCCTATAGCTTGTGGTGCAATGGTTAAGCGTTCGGCCGATAACAGAAAAATGGACATTTCAAACCCAACAGAAGCTCTGCAAGAGAAAAGACTTGGCGATCTGCTCCCTTAAAGATTATAGCCTAGGAAACGATATGGGGCAGTTCTACTCTGTCCTATAAGATTGCTATGAGTTAGAATTCACTCGATGGCACACAACAACAAACATAGCTTACAGTGTACCCAATATTATTCTAAGTACTTTACATATGTTG
The DNA here is from genome assembly GCF_000243295.1 of Trichechus manatus latirostris. Taxonomy (NCBI): domain Eukaryota; kingdom Metazoa; phylum Chordata; class Mammalia; order Sirenia; family Trichechidae; genus Trichechus; species Trichechus manatus. Next base: position 1,481,868 of record NW_004444062.1, read on the forward strand.
TTGTTGTTAGCTGCTGTCAAGTAGCTAACAATTCATGGTGATCCCATGCTCAACAGGATCAGACCATTGTGATCCACAGGGTTTCCATTGGCTCGTTTTAAGAAGTATATCACCAGATCTTTTTTCCTAGTCTGTCTTCAGTTTTCTTGGTTGTCTGGAGGCTTCCCTGAAATCTGTTTGACATCACAGCAACACACAAGTCTACACTGACAGACAGGTGGTGGCTGTGCATGAGATAGATGCATTGGCCAGGAATGGAACCCAGGTCTCCCGCATGAAAGGTGGTAAGAATTTTGCCGCTGAACCACCACTGTCTCCCCCAATTTACATATAATTCATTCAATTATTAAAACAATGAGATATGTATTATTGAGACTCCTGTTTTACATTACAACCAAGAAAACTGAAGCCCAGAGACATTATATATCTTGCCTAAGGTTATACAGCTGATAGAGTCAGAAATAAAACCCCAAAAGTTGGGCTACAAAATCTGTACTTTGACACACCATGCATGCTACGGTGCCAAAATTTAGAATTTAACAAATGATTCCATACTTCCTCTAATGTGATTTTGTTTTCAGGTTTATTGTTGTTGTTGTTAGGTACCCTAGAGACAGTTCTGACTCATAGCAATCCTACGTACAACAGAATGAAACACTGACCAGTCCTGCACTATCCTCACAATCACACTATGTTCTTCTTCATATAGTCCAGCTTCTCAGATTATTTGCTCAGCATACAGACTGAATAAGCATGGTGAAAGGATTCAACCTGATGAATATCTTTCCTGATTTTAAACTACGCAATATTCACTTGTTCTGTCTGAGCAACTACCTCTTGGTCTATGTACAAGTTCTGCATGAGCACAATTAAGCATTCTGGAATTCCTATTATTCGCAAAGTTATCCATAATTTGTTATGCTCCACACAATCGAATATCTTTGCATAGTCAGTAAAACTCAGGTTATCATCTTTCTGGTATTCTCTGCTTTCAGCCAAGATCCATCTGACATCAGCAATGATATCCCTCATTCCATGTCTCCTTCTGAATCCTGCTTTAATTTCTGGAAATTTCCTGTCAATGTACTGCTGCAACTGTTTTTGAATCATCTTCAGCAAAATTTTATTTGTATGTAATATTAATGACATTGTTCCACAATTTCCACATTCTGTTGAATCACCTTTCTTTGGAATTGGTACAAATATGGATCTCTTCCAGTCAATTGGCCAGGTAGCTGTCTTACAAATTCTCAGCTTAGATGAGTAAGCACCTCCAGCACTGCATCCATTTGTTGAAACATCTCAGTTGGTATTCCATCAGTTCCTGGAGCCTTGTTTTTCACCAATGCCTTCAGTGTAACTTCTTCCTTCAGTACCATCGGTTCTTCGTTATATGCTAACTCCTGAAATGGCTGAACATTGACCAATTTTTTTTTTTTTCTTTTATGGTTGAGCTACCTATATTATTGTTTGTTTTCTGGGCCTGTCTAATCTTTAGCTGAAGGGTGAACCTCAGGAGTGACATCAGTAATAAGTTAAAAGGGTGTCCGAAGGCCATACTCTTGAGTCTCCATCATATCAGTAAGTCTGGTCATTTTTTGTGAGTTTGAATTTTGTTCTACATTTTTCTCCAGCTCTGTCTGGGACCCTCTATTGTGATCCCTGTCAGAACAGTCAGTGGTGGTAGCCGGGCACCACGTAGTTGTGCTGGACTCAGTCTGGTGGAGGCTGTGGTAGTTGTGTTTCATTAGTTGACCAATTCTTTTTAGTACAGTGACTCTGTGTATTCCTTCTTTGGGTGCTGCTTGTGTTGTTCAATATTTTGCCCATAGAATCCTTCAGTATTGCAACTCAAGGCTTGAAATTTTTCTTCAGTTCTTTCAGCTTGAGAAATGCCAAGCATGTCCTTCCCTTTTGGTTTTCTAATTCCAGGTCTTCGCACATTTCATTATAATACTTTATCTTCTCAAGCTGCCCTTTGGGATCTTCTGTTCAGCTCTTCTTCTTCATCATTTCTTCATTTTGCTGTAGCTACTCTGAGTTCAAGATCAAGTATCAGAGTCTCTTCTGACATTCAATTTGCTCTTTTCTTTCTTTCCTGTCTTTTTAATGACCTTTTGCTTTCTTCAGGTGTAATGCCCTTGATGTTATCCCACAACTCTTCTACTCTTCGGTCATTAGTGTTCAATGGGTCAAATCTATTCTTGAGATGGTCTCTAAATTCAGCTGGGATATACTCAAGAGGAAGACACTCAACAAGATGGATTGACACAGTTGCTGCAACAATGGGCTTAAACATAGCAATGATGGTGAGGATGCAACAGGACGGGGCAGTGTTTTGTTCTGTTGTACATAGGGTCACTATGAGTCGGAAAGAACTTGACAACACCTAATAACAACAATACTCAAAGTTGTAGTTTGGTCGTCTTGGACTTTTTTTAATTTGCTTCACCTTCCACTTGTGCTTGCACATGAGCAATCAATGGTCTATTCCTCAGTCAGCCCCGGCCTTGTTCTTACTGATGATATTGAGCTTTTTCATCATTTCTTTTCACCTATGTAGTTGATTTGATTCCTGTGTATCCCATCTGGGGAGGTCCACCTGTGTAGTCACCATTTACGTTGTTGAAAAAAGGTACTACCAATGAATAGGTCATTGGTCTTGCAAAATCCTATCACACTGTCTCCCTCATCGTTTCTGTCACCAAGGCCATATTTTCCAACTACTGATCCTTCTTTGTTTCCAACTTTCACATGTCAATCACCAATAATTATCAATACATCTTGGTTGCATTTTTGATCAATTTCAGACTGCAGAAGTTGGTAAAAGTCTTCAATTTCTTCATCTTTGACATTAGTGGTTGGTGCATAACTTTGAATAATAGTCACATTAACTGCTCTTCTTTGTAGGTGTATGGATATTATTCTATCACTGACAGCCTTGCACTTCAGGATGGATCTTGAAATATTCTTTTTGATGATGAATGCAACGCCATTCCACTTCAAGTTGTCATTCCCGGCATAGTAGACTATATGATTGTCCAATTCAAAATGGCAAATACCGGTCCATTTCAGCTCCCTGATGCCTAGAATATCAATCTTTATGAGTTCCATTTCATTTTTGATGACTTCCAATTTTCCTAGATTCATACTTCCTATATTCCATGTTCTGATTACCAATGAATGTTTGCAGTTGTTTCTTCTCATTTTGAGACATATCACATCAGTAAAGGAAGGTCCCTAAAGCCTGACTCCATCCACATAATTAAGGTTGACTCCACTTTGAGAAGGCAGATTTCCCCAGTCATATTTTGAGGCCTTCCAACCTCAGGGGCTCATCTTCTGGCACTATATCAGACAATGTTCCACTGCTGTTCATTAGGTTTTCACTGGTCAGTTTTTTCAGAAGTAGATTACCAGGTCCTTCTTTCTAGTCTTAGTCTGGAAGCTCTGCTTAAACTTTTCCACCATGGGTGACCCTGCTGGTATTTGAAATACCAGCAGCATAGCTTCCAGCATCACAGTAACATGCAAGCCATCATAGTACAACACGGTGACAGACCAGTAGTGGTTTCAGGTTTAGGTATATTATTTTCAAATTCCTCGTGTAATCTAGCATGCAGTCTCAGTTTTTTCCCCCATGTCAACTTTGATGTAAAATTCTACACTACATCCCTCTCTAAATAGAATTCATTCCCACTAAAAACATTACTAAGCAATGTAGATTTTACCAAAGATTTCCTACAAGAAATGGGAAAAGTGGTTTGCATCAACTATGGTGTTTTATGTAATGGATGCATCCCTGAAGACCTATAGTTCTACTCTGATTTATTTCTGTGAGATAACTGAGGGATTATTGTCTCACAGAAACAAACGTAAAGTCGTAGTGTTTTAATTTTTTATTACAGAAGAGCTAATTAATATTTTTATATCACAACATATCAATTTTGAATAGTTCAAAGTTTTAAAAAATAAATAAAATTTATATATCATCCCTATTGCCTTCTCAATAGGGGTAGGGGAATCGTTCTTCTCCATCCTTTTGTCATAGAGTATACCGACTCTTGCCAAGATTACAGGCGATTGGAGACACTCGCAATTTAGTCCAGCTTGTACTTCCAGGGAAGTCCCTGGGTGGTGCAAATGATTAACACTAACCAAATGAGTCCACCCAGAGGTGCCTCAGGAGAAAGACCTGGTAATCTACTTCTGAAAAATCAGATTGAAAACCCAGTGGAGCACGGTTCTACTCTGATACACACAGGGTCATCATGAGTCAGAATCACTTGATAGCAACTGGTTTAGTTTTTTGGTTTTTACCTTGCACCATGCAGTAAATCTCAGAATTCCACTATTTTGCCCTCAACTATGAGAATATGAGAAATCCCCGCTTTTTACTTTTTTGTTCAGTTTTGACACCAGCTGCCCTTGCAGTACTTTTGTCTCTGTCAGTAGCCACCCAGAGCTAGGTCAGATCTCGAAAGTTAAAAAGACACCATCCTTCAGACTGCCAAACAGGCAGACACCAGCCGCAAACTTGGGAGTCTACACTATACACACACTTCTGACCTGCTGGCTACAAATTCAGAGTTTCTCTCTATCTCTTCAGTACACCAGCCGTAAGCTTAGGAGTCCCCCCAGGGCTCCCTAACTTCTGACCTGCTGGCCTTCACTACTCTTTTGTGTTCAGTAATTTACTTGGAAAGACTCACAGAACTCATGGAAAGTGTTATAATTGTGATTACAGCTTTATTTTAGCAAAAGAAAGATACAAAGAGATGCATGGAAGTCAGGGAGGGTTCCCCTGAAGCTTTCATGCCCCAAAGGACTTGCTACCCTTCCACATGCATTGATGTCTTTCACCAACCAGGAAGCCCATGGAGCATCTATTTCCCAAGCCTTTATTGGTTTCATTACGTAGTCATGATGGAGGCCTCATTGCATAGGTATGACTGGGGCTTCATTGCATAGGCATGATTGATTAAATCCTGTCCATCCATCCCTGAGGTCAGCTGATATCAGGCCAAGCAGTGGTCTTCATCATCAAACCAGCCCCCATTCAGTAGTACAAGCTCTCAGATGTTGTCCAGATAACAAAGGCACCTCAATTACTCAGGAAATTCCAAGGGTCTAGAGTTATCTCTCAAGAAACAAGGACAAAAACCAAATTACTTTGGGTAAAGTTAAATTCTTTACCCCACAAAATGCCATTTTTAATTAAATTATTTTTAAAAATTAGTTAGCTTCTGATCATTTAGACCTGGTCTTGTGAATTAATATCACACATAAGGGGTCACTGAGTGGTACAAATGGCTAAACACTTGACTACTAGCCAAAAAGTTGGTGGTTCAAACCCACCCAGAGGCGCCTCGGAAGAGCCTGACGAAAGATCATAGCCTGGAAAACCCTATGGAGCAGTTCCACTCTGCCACTCACGGGGTCCCCATGAGTCAGAATCAATTCAATGGCAACTAACAACAATAACAACATTCTTGTAAAAGTATCCACAGGAAAAGAAAGAAGTGGGGTAAAGGAATTTAGGATTATCTATAAAATGAACATTAAGAAAAATTAAAGAAACCAAATGTAATGATTTTCCAGCTGTGTTCTTTCTGGTGTTCTTAAAAATGGTTCCCCTCACAGCGCTAGAAAAACTCAGAAAAAAAGCCCAATCATATGATTGAGTAAATGCATTTGCAAAACTTCAAAAAAAATCTGCTGTTGCTTTAAATAAAGCTCCCAGGAATTGATTTCTTTAACTTTCCCTCTGATTATTCCATTAAAGCCTGTACATGTGCAGCATAACCTGTCCTATGCTGCTTATTTAGGGAAAGAAAATTTCTCAGAGGTTTTCCTTCAAAGGAATTTGAAACAAGCCAACTTGATCTTTCAGGCATAACCAAGGCCACCATGGGCTGTTGGGCAAGTTGTGTCCTGCACTGGGGCTCCTGGCCAAGAGGAGAGTGAGGACCAAACTCTGATGGCCAAGCCATGCACCCTGACAAGGATGAACAAGCTTCAGTTAAAAAAAAAGAGTGTCTTTTTGTAATTTGCACAAAGGACACATGAGCTACCTTCAACTTTGGCTAAAGCTACAACGTGGGTGTACTTTGGAGATATTGTCCATTAAGTACTATTCCCACATGACTATATCAGGAAAAGAAGTGGAAAGGAGCAGGTAAGGTCTAGGATTACACTTTTTTATTAAAATGACAGGCATTGATTATCACTTTTATCTTCTCTGATTCCTCCAGAAAAGGAAACCAGTCTTTCAAATCCCTTTGTGATGAACAACAGTGCCCATATTTAAAGAAATATTTCTATACTAAATAGACAATAGATAAGTGGTAACTTTAGTGAAGGGTAAGACAGTACACAATACTGGGGAAGCCAGCACAACTTGTACAAGGCAAGGTCATGGAAGCTCCATAGACACATCCAAACTCCCTTAAGGACCAAATTGCTGGGCGGAGGGCTGTGGGGATCATAATCTCGGGGAACATCTAACTCAACTGGCATAACACAGTTTATAAAGACAATGTTGTACATTCTGCCTTGGTGAGTAGCATCTGGGATCTTAAAAGCCTGTGAGCAGCCATTTTAGATATTCCACTGGTCTCACCTCTTTGGGAGCAAGGGAGAATGAAGAAAACAAGATACAAAGGAAAGATTAGTCCAAAGGACTAATGGACCACAACTACCATGGCCTCCACCAGGCTGAGTCCAGTACAACTAGATGGTGCCTGGCTACCACCACTGACTGCTCTGACAGGGATCACAACAGAGGGTCCTGGACAGAGCTGGAGAAAAATGTAGAACAAAATTGTAATGCAAAAAAAAAAGACCAAATTTACTGGCCTGACCGACTGGAGAAACCCCGAGACTATGGACCCCAGACACCCTTCTAGCTCAGTAATGGAGTCACTCCCGAGGTTCACTGTTCAGCCAACGATTAGACAGACCCATAAAACAAAATGAGACTAATGGGGCACAACAGTCCAGGGACAAGGACTAGAAGGGGACAGGAAAGCTGGTAATAGGGAACCCAAGGTTGAGAAGGGACAGTGTTGACATGTCGTGGGGGTGTTAACCATTGTTATAAAACAATATGAGTACTAACTGTTTAATGAGAAACTATTTGTTCTGTAAACCTTCATCTAAAGTACAATAAAATAAATAAATAAACATGGTGAAAAGAAAAAAGAAATATTTCTAGTGTCCAAAGTGAGAAACACATTAATAATAGACCTTTAGTTTAAGGAATTTGTACTTTGAGTTTAATTCCTAAGATATTAGAATTCAAAAGAAGAACGTTTAAAATATATCCTTTACGGTAGGCTTTCAATTACTTTTTAATTTTTTTTTATTTGTTTATTTTTTCTTTTTCTCTGAAAACATGTTAGGAAAGCTTATAATAATCAATGGCTTTTGAAGAACCATAAATGTATTATGGTATTCGTTGCAATTTTCTTCTTCTCATTGGTTTGCTGGCTCTTTGATTATTATTAATGTGGCCAATTCTCACTGTCACTTCTTAACTTTTTCTGAGAACTACTGAAAATTAGTAGCTTTGGAAGGAAGCAAGGCAAAGCAACAATTAACTAGTCTATTCTTTACCAGAATTCGGTATTTTAACCTTTAACTGACTAATTTTTATACAAGTTTTTATTACAGTTACTGTCTTGCTCAAGGTGATTGCTGCTGTGTTTAGCAATCTCTAAGTAATTTTGCACTAAAGGTAATTGTCTTTATATCCCTTTGGGAAAGAACTTTTTTTGGGAAATGGTGATGATTCATTGAAAATAGTCTTTCCTTTTTTTTTTTTTTTAACATGCCTGTTGAACGTCTTTTATTTATTTATTTATTTATTTATCTATCTGTCTATTTATATATTTGTTTATTTGAGAATGGCAATATTTCCAGGGACAGATCAGTCTTAGCTAATCTGTCTCCCTCAATCTCTCAAAACCGTGGCTCTGCCTGTTCCACTTCCACATCCCCCACCAGCTACTCATTGCTACACCAGATGGGCCAGATGGTTTGTTTCTCTTTGACTATCTAACATGCTACCCAGGAGACTTGCCTAAGTTTTACATTGTTTGTAGTTGTTATTAGATCATACACCTGAGGCAAGTGTTAGAGTAATTAGCACCCACCTTTTGGGGAATTAATTTTTCATCAAGCAATTTCTCTCTAGAACTCAGGCATAGAGAGCCTAGGAAATGTATATATATATCAGTTTTTCTCTTCCTACACTATCCAGTTGGGGCTTGTTTTTCTGGTTACAAAGAAACATTCAATACATTTTAATCTGGGCCAATGGCCAGATTTGTTATGGCCCTGTAAAGCTTTACTATTGATTTTTGAAAGTAGCTATATTTTTTATTTTTATTTTATGATAGGGGAGTTTGAGTTAATTCTCTAAAGTACACTATAAAATAGGAAAGCAGTGATTTCACCACTTTCTTATTGCGTCAGCAGAGTGGCTATGACACAAGAACTTTCATGGATCACAGGATTTACAACTTGGAGAACTGAAGGAGGAGAGAAAGAAAGAACTAACTGGTGTTTCTGAGGTATTATGAATGCTGCCGATCTGTGATGCTCCCATTTTAAAGCCCTTTAATTGTGTGTTTATTTTTCCATAACAGTAGATTTTTATATTGCCTAGTTTCTGATACTTTTGGGAACATAGAATTATGTTTTTGATCTTTGTAATATTTCGGACTGGAGAGCCAGTGGCAGAAAGTTGGAATTTAGAGTGGCTTAAAGAAGGCAGATATTTATTTCTCTTTCACAGAAACAGGAAGCAGAAGTAGCCAACTCTAACTATTAAGGAGGCTCCACAACATTCAGGGACTCAAGCTCCTTCTATCAAGTCTCTCTGCCATCCTAACACATGGCTTCCAACTGAAGGTCCAAGATGGCTGCTCCAGATACGAACGTTACATCTGCACTCAGCCAGCACGAAGAAGGAAGATTGCAGGAAGGGTATGCCCTCACTTTAAAGAAAAACACTTTCAGAACCAGCACACAACACTTTTGCCTGTATCTCACTGGCCAGAATTTAGTCACGTGGCCATATCTAGCTGTAATGCAGACTGAGAAATGCAATTTTTATTCTGGGCAATCACATGCTGGATTAATAATTGGTGATTCTATTACCACCAATAGAATGGATAATGTGGGCATGGATAATGTGGGACAATTAACAATCTTTGTGATAATCTTTTAATATTTTTCTCTTAGAGCTTTATCAATATTTACATGGGGCAATTGTCAACTAAGTGCTTGACAAAACCTCCTTAAGTACTTGATCTGTTTTCTGGAATTGTTCAATGAATTTTGTTTATAACACTGTTTTAAAGATTGAGAAATGGAGACTCTGATGTCTTTCTTACATGGTATAAGAAGAATGGAGCCCAAATGTATAAACTGATGGTTCTCACCTGTGTGCTCTGGTACAGATGTATCACACACCTTCATAAGTGTGCTGAAAAATTTTGATCAGTGAGCAAAACTTACTATTTTTGTAGCTGATTATGCATATAGTTATACAATGTAATTACTTTAAACACTGAGCTGAGGAGGTCCCTAGAGGCTGTATACCACAGATATGCCCTGTATGAGATGAAGTCAAGAGCTGGTATAGAGGTTCTTAGTATTAGGGATCCAGGCTCTAACTTGTGGATCTGGTATCATCAACAGGGGGCGTCCATGTTTCACCATCACACCCATATTCTAGCCAGTGTGAAGGGAAGGAGAGAAGAAGGGCAATACCCCTTCCATTTACTGGCAGATCTGGAAATTGCACACATTACACAGTTAGATTTTTTTTAAAAAACCATCTCTTATTATTAGGCTTTTTCATTGCTTGCTATTTTTCATGATTATAAACAGCAGCATATAAACTTTGAAATATATAAATTTTTAAGTGTATTTAAAGATAAATATCAAAATGGTTATATGTATAAATTATTGTCTGCATTTTGAATGATTTCTTTACGTTGGTCTCAGAACCGAGACAAACATAGATTGGATAAATATTGCTAAGTTGCTTTCTTAAAATTTAAAAAAATTTACACTCTTACCAGCTAGGCTTAATATTGTAGTTGTTAGGTGCTGTCGAGTTGGTTCCGGCTCATAGCAACCTTACGTACAACAGAACAAAACACTGCCTGGTCCTGCGCCATCCTCACAGTCGTTGTTACACTTCAGCCCATTGTTGCAGCCACTGTGTCAACCCATTTCATTGAGGGTCTTCCGCTTTTTCACTGAACCTCTAGTCTATCAAGCATGATATCCTTCTCCAGGGACTGGTCCCTCCTGATAACATCTCCAAAGTATGTGAGACGAAGTCTCACCACCCTTGCTTCTAGGGAGCATTCTGGCGTACTTCTTCCAAGACAGATTTGTTTGTTCTTCTGGCAGTCCATGGTATGTTCTATAGTCTTTGCCAACACCATAATTCAAAGGCGTCAATTCTTCTTCTGTCTTCCTCATTCACTGTCCAGCTTTCACATGCATAAGAGGCAATTGAAAACTATGCTTAATAGTGCTTGCTTATTGCAAACTTACTAGCACTGGTTTTCTCAAAAAATCTTTTAAAATATATAAAATTGCCTTCATTGAAACTGGGGAAAATATTTGTTTATTGTCTATTTTGTTACATTATTTATTGTATATTATATATTTGTTGTCTACTGTTTATTTTTCATTTTCTTTTGGTCTTCAGTTTTTAAAGACTCGCGATATATATAAATGATATTAATTTTTCTTCTGTCATATTTGATCCTTACAACTTCCATTTGTTGTCTTTTAAATTCAGTTAATTTTGTTTATTAAAGTACAGAGATATAAAATGTTTACATAGACAATTTATTAATCATAAGCTTTGTGATTTTTTTCCATTGTTTTTAAATGTAGGAAATATTCCACATCCTGAGATCCAGATATTGGATGAATACTCACCTTCATTATCTTCTATTTTATTTTTTCTTTAATCCACCTGAATTTAGTTTGGTGTTTGGTATGAGGTAAAGCTCTAAATCCATTCATCTTTTTTCCAAATAGCCAACTATTGAATCCCTGCTAGTTATTAAATAATCTTTTCCTTTTACATAATTTGTAGTGTCTTGTCCATTATATAGCCACTCACACACAAAAAGTAATATATATTTAAAACCTTCCTATTCTGTTTTATTGGTGACAAAAATATTTTTTGTAGCAGAATATTTGTATGTGACGAGAAATTTTGTATTTCAGAATATTCAGATGTCCTTACAGTTACTAACATTTTGAGCCTAGAAACAAATAAAAAGCATTTCCTTTTTTTAAAATAAGAATCTGGAAAGTGCTTCTCCACATGCATGTCCTGCAGCCACTTCAAATTCAACACGCCCAAAAGAAGTCCATTATCTCTAGCCACATCATAAATCTCCTTTTCTAATGTTTCCTAGTGCTATTAATGGCATAGCCTCCATTCTATCTCCCTAGTTACAAACCTCCATGTCATTTCTGATTTTCCTGTCTGCATTATGTCCTACATACAACTATCCTCAAGTATTTGCAAGTTTGAACTTCAGTGTTGCTAGAATCAGTTCTCTCCCTTTGGTTGTCATGATGCTACTGTAACTCTGGACTGTGCCATCTCCTCCCTGGACAATGATAACAACTTCTGGTTCTTGCCTCCAGTCTCCCACTTGCCCATTCTCCACGTCTAAGTATCAGTTATCTCTTTAAATTATAGATCCAAACACATTATTCCCTTTGCTCTTAATCCTTACATGGTTTCCCATTGCCTTTGGAATAGAGCTGAAACTCATTAATATAATATTCAAAGCTGCACACAGGGTTAGTCTCTATCTATTTTTTTTTTCAACTTCCATCATTCCTGGCCACCCATGAACTTTGTGTTTGTGACACCCAGGTAAATGTCTGTCATGGATTGAATTGTGTCCCCCGAAAATATCTGTCAACTTGGCTAGGTCAAGATTCCCAGTATTGTACGATTGTGTACCATTTTGTAATCTGAAAAGATCTCCTTGTGTGTTGTAAACTCTATCACTATGATGTAATAAAATGGATTAGCAGCAGTTATACTGATGAGGTCTACCAGATTAGATAGTGTCTTAAGCCAATCTCTTTTGAGATATGAAAGAGAGAAGAGAGCAGAGACACATGGGAACCTCATACCACCAAGAAAGCAGTGCTGGGAGCAGAGAGTGTCGTTTGGACCTGAAATTCCTGTGTAGAGAAGCTCCCAGACCAAGAGAAGACTGATGACACAGACCTTCCTCCAGAGCCAACAGAAAAGAGAAAGGGTTCCCCTGAGCTGATGCCCTGAATTTGGACTTGTAGCCTACTGGACCATGAGAGAATAAAATTCTTTGTTAAAGCCATCCACTTGTGGTATTCCTGTTAGAGCAGCACTAGATGACTAAGACAGTGTCTTACCTTTACTTTCAAATATTTACACATCTTTTTTCCTTGGGCTATTTTGTCCATAACTCTTTCTCTCTGCATCTTCATAATCTGCACTGAGTACCAGATCTAATATCACTGGTTCTGGAAATCTTTCCTTATTCATTTAGTCAAACTTAATTGTCCCATACTCTATGCTGCTGTTAAATTTGTGTACACATTTATCATAACTTAGATTACTTTCTAAATTATTTAAGCTACAGTATGTTTGGTGAGACAAAACATTTTAAAGGGGACCAAAGTGGCAATCTGTCTTCTAGACACAGAATATCACCTTGTAACAGATTTTCTTAGTTCCAGAATTACAACTTAAATGTTCCCTCTTAATTATACAGCTACAAGGTGAGTTTGTATCCCTGACAATATCTAACCCCTACCTCTCTAGTAGTTCTCACCATTGCAGAGCTAATCTCTGGGGAAGAGGTGAGTAAGTATGCAGAGAGACAAAAGAATATTCTGAGAGGACATGTTGAGACTTCATCCTCTTCTCTTCTAAGGTTTAATGGTATAATTCTTCTGCTGGAATGAGATGGTCCTGATGTAGTCCCGTGTCAAGAAAGCTCATGAAGGACCTGAAAGGAAGCTCAGTGTGAAGGAGGGCAAATCTAACTAGTGATCTAGACTCACTACTATTGTCCATATTTGTGTGGGTTGATTGGTTGATTGGTTCTGACAGAGTTTGCATCTGGGCTGGAAACTTCTCTGGCTCAGGTATCCTGGTATGGTGGACTTGTGAGTGCAAACTAAAGGAGATAAAACTGTGAGCCCAACTATCAGGCACCACTGCAGCCTGTGCAAGGATCTAGTCCAGCAAGGATGACTTAGCAGCCATAGGAAAGGGCCAGTTTTCAATAGTGACAGCAGGTTTTAGCAGTAGAAGTAATAAAAATTATAAACTGAGGTTCACCGTGCCCTGATCAAACTCTCCAACTTTGTCTTGTGAGCTACAAATGGTTCTCTTTGAGCTGAGTAAGCTCCTCACCTCCCATCTCCCTGCTGAGAAGAGAGCTTTGATAATTCAAGGATGGGGCAATTGGATTCTTAAAAATTGATACCACATTTGTACTCCAAGTTGGTTGTGCAGGTTATCCAAATTACACTTAGTCGTACCTCCCCAACCACACTGTAAATATCACCAAGGTGAGGCCTTTGTGGAATAATCTTTATATCTCCCTGGTGATGAGTACAGTGATTTGAACATTGTAAATATTTGAAATGAATTACCTCTACCCTATGTTTATCTTAATGCTTATAACTACAATGATAAAACATGTTGAGTTTTAAGGCTTTGTATAAAAAATTATTTGCATTGCAAATATGCCCGTAGAACACATGTGTTAATGTCTGAAATGAAACACAAAGCAGTGCTGCCTCTGCTCTCTAGGCCTCAGGCTGAAGCTTCTACTATATACATCATTAGCATCACAATAAATCCCTTAGATACCCAATGTCATTACCTTTTTAAAAAGTATCTCTGTCTATTAAGGTTGGCACTGGAGATTTCCCCAGAAAATCAGTCCCTAGTTCTCTAGGTTACAAATTTTATAAATTTGCTTTGTCTTGCGCTCTTATATAGAAATAGGTTGCCCTTCACTGCAATTGAAAATACAGTTTTTCTTGTTTTGAGGAGAGGGTTCTGAACGTACCCTGCTTTTGGAGAATGTTTGTGCTGACCACCTATAATTTAGAATATTTAAATGTGCTCCCTGGGACTTGCGCTAGCCCAGCACTTCTTCCCCAACTCTTCAAAGGTACTTTGGTGTGAGTTCCACATGGTTTGCATTGTTAGTTCCCTTGCCCTATTATTGTCTGTTGAGGTGAAAATATGCTCAGTGAGTTGTTTGAGTTTACTTTTCATGTCGTATATGAAACCATGTGCTCTCTACTCTAATGGGAAATACGTTTTCTGTTTTACTGATAAATTTACAAGAATCTATGTTAATGAAAATACAGAGGTATCTATAACAAAACAGAATTTATCTATATCTATTTATCTATCTATCATCTATCTATGTACCTGTCTACCTCTTTACGTAGTGGTATGCTGATAAATGTTTAACAATCGACTTTCTGGGATAAAGCTTTAAATTGTAACATTTGCTGATTTCCATGGCATAAATATTCCCATTATGGCCCATTTCAAGCTACCAATGTGATATCATTAGATGCAGAGTTGGGAAATGATGTACAGTAGAAGACTAATATGTAGTATTTTCACTACACAGATATGTTATTTGTAAATAACTCTAAGAACATAGATAATAGTAAGATATAGTAAAATAATTAGGAATTTGTGAGTTTTAATTATTTATTACCTTTGTTTTAGTTATTTAACTATAAGCTTTTGTTGTTTTTTTTTTAATAATGGCTGTAAGAAAATTTAAGGAGCCCTGGTGGTACAGTGGTTACACACTCCACTGCTAACCAAAAGGCTGGCAGTTCGAACCCACCAGCCACTCCATGAGAAAAAGATGTGGCAGTCTGCTTTCATAAAATTATAGACTTAGAAACACTATGGGGCACTTCTACCCTGTCCTATAGGATTGCTATGAGTCAGAATCGACTTGAGGGCAACAGAATTTAGTGTGAAAATTTAGCAATTGTCTCTTGTAAGTTGGTATAAGCTGACTCCAACACAACACTATATTTAACCTCTCTGTTTATATTCACTTCTTTCTCTTTTCTAAGAAAATTGGACTCCTGTGACTGGGGTTTCTTGTGATAGAAACAACACCAGAGACTGAATGATAAAATTTTACAAGACCGAAGACTTATTCATTGAAAATATCTTTTTTCAACAACATAAATGGCAACTATACACGTGGACCTCACCAGATGGAAAACAGAGGAATCAAATTGCTACATCTGTGGAAAAGCTCAATATCATCAGTCACATCAAGGCTAAGGGCCAACTACAGAACAGACCATAAATTGCTCATATGCAAGCTCAAGCAGAAGATGAAGAAAATTAAAACAAGTCTGCAAAAGCCAAAATTCGAACTTGAATATATCCCAGCTGAATTTAGAGACCATCTCAAGAACAGATTTGACACATTGAGCACTAATGACCAAAGACCAGAAGAGTTGTGGGATGATATCAAGGACATCATAAATGAAGAAAACAGAAGGTCATTAAAAAGACAGGAAAAAAGAAAAGACCAAAACGGATGTCAGAAATGACTCTGAAACTTGCTTTTAAATGTAGAGTAGCTAAAGCAAAAGGAAGAAATGATGAAGAAAAAGAGCTGAACAGAAAATTTCAAAGGGTGGTTCAAGAAGAGAAAGTTAATACTATAATGAAATGTGCAAAGACCTGGAGTTAGAAAACCGAAGGGAAGAACACACTCAGCATTTCTCAAGCTGAAAGAACTGAAGGAAAAATTCAAGCCTTGAGTTGCAATTTTGAAGGGTGCTATGGGCAAAATACTGAATGAGGCAAGAAGCATCAAAAAAAGATGGAAAGAATATACAGAATCATTGAACCCAAAAGAACTGGTAGACATTCAACCATTTCAGGAGGTAGCATATGAACAAGAACTGATACTACTGAAGGAAGAAGTTCAAGCTGCACTTAAGGCATTAGCTAAAAGCAAGGCTCCAGGAATTGACTCATCTATGCAAAGAAATTTAAAAGACAGCTACCTGGCCCACTGACTGGAGAAGATCCATGTTTGTGCCCATTCCAAAGAAAGGTGATCCAACAGAATGCAGAAATTACAGAACGACATCATTAATGTCACATGCAAGTAAAATTTTGCTGAAGATAATTCAAAAATGATTGCAGCAGTACATGGACAGGGAACAGCTATAAACTCAAGCTGGATACAGAAGAGCATGTGGAATGAAGGATATCATTGCTGATGTCAGATGAATCTTGGATGAAAGCAGAGAATACCAGAAAGATGTTTACCTGTGTTTTATTGGCTATGCACAGGCATTCAACTGTGTGAACTATAAAAAATCATGGGTAATATTGCGAAGAATGATATTCCATAAATAAATGATATTCTGTAAATAGACCAAGAGGCAGTCATTCAAACAGAACAAGGGGATACTGCGTGGTCTAAAATCAAGAAAGGTGTGCCTCTGGGTAGTATCCTTTCACCATATTTATCCAATCCCTATGTTGAGCAAATAATCTGAGAAGCTGGACTATATGAAGAAGAATGCACCATCAAGATTAGAAGAGGACTCATTAACAGCCTGCAATATGCAAATGACACAACCTTGCTTGCTGAAGGAGAAGAGGACTTGAAACATTTACTGATGAAGATCAAAGACTGTAGCTTCAGTATGGATTACATATCCACATAAAAAAACAAAAATCCTCACAACTGAACCAATAAGCAACATCATGATAAATGGAAAAAGAGATTTGAAATTATCAAGGATTTCATTTTAATGCCCATGGAAGCAGCAGTCAGGAAATCAAACAACTTATTGCACTGGGCAAATCTGCTGCAAAAGACCTCTTTAAAGTGTTGAAAAGCAAAGAGGTCACTTTGAGGACTATGGTGTGCCTAACCCAAGCCATGATATTTTCAGTGGCCTCAAATGCATGTGAAAGCTGGGCAATGAATAAGGAAGATGGAAGAGGAATTGATGCCTTTGAATTATGGTGCTGGGGAATTATTGAACATACCATGGACTGCCAGAAGAATGAACAAATCTGTCTTGGAAGAAATACAGCCAGAGTGTTCCTTGGAAGCAAGGATGGTGAGACTTCCTCTCACATACTTTGGACATGTCTTCAGGAGGGACAAGTCCCTGGAAAAGGACATCATGTTTGGTAAGGTAGAGGGTCAGTGAAAAAGAGGAAGACCCTCAACGTGATGGATTGACACAGTGGCTGCAACAATGGGCTCAAATATAGCAATGATTGTGAGGATGACCTAGGACTAGGCAGTGTTTCATTCTGTTGTACATAGGTTGCTATGAGTCAGAACTGACTTGAAGGCAACTAACAACAATTTATATTCACTTCTTTCTCTTTTCTAAGAAAATTGGGCTCTTGTGACTGGGGAGATCTTTGTTTGTGAGCCTTGTGGTGGATATAGATAACCAGGTCTAAGCTTATATGAGGACTTACAAATCCCCACTTTTTCACTTCTGTCTTCAGTTCTGACACCATCTGCATATGCCATACTTCTTTCTCTGACCCTAGCTACTCAGAGCTAGGTCAGATCTCACTATTTAAAAAGACACCATCCTTCAAACTTCCAAGTCAGCCTAAGACTTTGGCTGCAAACCTAAGAATTCCTTGGTCTTAAGAGTCTCACTTATGACCTGCTGACTATAAATGTGATGGTTTGTTTATGAGTCAGAATCAACTTGACATAAATGGGTTTGGGTTGGGTCTATCCCTTCAGGATGCCAGCGGAAAGCTCGGGAGTCCTCTCTGGGCTCCCTCACTTCTAACTTGCTGCTGGCTCCCATTACGCTTTGGGGTTCAATAATTCACTGGAAAAACTTGGAACTCATAAAAAGCGCTTTAGTTATGATTACAGTTTTATTGTAGGAAAAAAGGATACAGAGACATATAGGGCGAGGTCTAGGAGAGCTCCCAAAGTGAAACTTCCACATCCCAAAGGGTGCAATACCCTCCCAAGTGCATGAATGTCTTTTGCCAATCAGGAAGCCCATAGAGCTTCAGTATCCAGAGCTTTTATTGGGGGCCTCATCATGTAATGCAAACTCCAGCCCTTCTCCACTGAGGTCAGTTGATATCACCAGGTGATCATGAGGCATCACATGGTGGGACTTTCTGGCCTGGCCACCATGAGGTAACATCTTGAGGTAAGTCCTTTGGCCTGGCCACCATGAGGTAACATCTTGAGGTAAGTCCTCTGGCCTGGCCAGCCACCCCACCCTAGGGTGGCTTCTCAGCATATCCTGTCAAGTCTGGATTCCTTAACAAGGACAATTAAGCCATTAGGGAAACTCCAAAGTTTTGTTTTGTTTTCTTTTGTTTGTTTGTTTTTGTGTCGATTTTTTAAGGAATATCCTCAGTGATGGTCAGATAAGTCAAATTCCTTAGTATTGGACTTGAAAACATTGCTATCAACCTGTTGTGCCTTAACTTAGGTCTCTCTTTGCAAACCATTCTCCAGATCAGTTTCAAGTTTGCTCTGCATTCTGATTTGATTATTTGGACCTCCATACCTTGTGGATGCTTATCAGAGGAGTAGCATAATACGTGTAAAGAGCACTGGCTCTGGAGACCCGAAAACTTTAGTATCCTAGCTCTACTATTTATTAGACAGTAGATCCTGATCGATTACTTAAGTCCACTTGAATCTCGAAATTCTAATCTGTAAAATGGGGATAATATAACTGATTCATAAGAGATCATGTATATGATTATATGAGATCATTTATACGATTAAAGGAGATCATGCATATAAAAGCACTTAGCATAGTGCCTGACTACAGTAAGCATGAAATATGTCACATTTTTTTAAATTATAGTGATGATGAAGATGATAATGATAACTGACAGGAGGAAAAGAAGGTAGAAAAACATACCTACTGGTGAACTTAAATCTTCAGCTACTCCCTGGCCAGCTTCAGCCCCACTTCCACCCCTCCAAGTTAAATGCCGACCATGCCTTGCAGCCCAGAAATGGGGCTTTAAAAACTAAATAACAAAACCTTTCCAATGACTTTCCTAAATGGAAGAAGGATTTATGAGTGAGTATTTTGTTCTTCCCATAATACAAAGAACTTCTAAAGAGGAAGCCCGTTGATCTGTTGCCGTGGAGTCAATTCTGACTCATAGCGACCTTATAGGAAAGAGTAGAACTGCCTCCACAGGGTTTCCAAGGCTGTAAATCTTTACGGAAGCAGACTCTCACATCTTTCTCGCATGGAGCAGTTAGTGGGTTCAAACCACCAACCTTTTGGTTAGCCACCAAGTATTTTTACCATTGCACCACCAAGGTTCCTTCTAAAGCGTAATGGAGGCAATTATTAGATATTTCTAATAATTTCCTCTCTTTATGTAAAGTCATAAATCTGGAGATTGGAAACATAGCCCCTGATACACGTAGCCCACACAGTACTCTATTTCATAGTCTCACAAGATGGAACAATATGTGTTAGATAAAAGAGCAACTGAATAGAAGTTAGATTCTAGTTATGACCTCTCACCAGTAACTAGTTACAGCTTTGTACATGTCACATCGTTTTGGGGTCCTTGTTATTCTTACGTGTAAAATCTATACTCAGTCTTCTACCTTGCACAAATGATGGCTTTCTCTTTGGCCCTGGCTTAGCCTTCTAACCTGAGAAAACAATCTTCTGATTGACATATAGGTTTGTCCATTTCATAGTTCAATTCATGAGAGTACTAACAGTCTCATAGCTGCTGGCATCAAGGACCAGATAATCATTGCAATGAACCATCAAGAACAGAGAACAGATGAAAATAAAACTACATTAAAGTGAGTTTTATGGAAGGTAGCAAGAAATCTCATGGATATATGCTTATTGTATTGACATTTCTGTAGCTCCATTTATGGCCTAAAGGAAAAAAAATGCTTTTAACCTAGTAAAAAACTATAATCCAGTAACAAAAGAGGTTGCACAGTATGATTCCTTTTTCTAAAGAATGTATATAAAGTTACTCATACCAAGGTAATAATGGTATTTATCTCTCAGTGATAGAGTTACAGATTTTCTTTTCTTTGATTATTAGTATTTTTTCATTTTCTGCTGTGCATGTATTGCTTTTGTAATAATAAGAAAAACACAATATTCTGAATCCTGTTTCTTGGTCTGCATCTCACAGTCCTTCAAAGTTTCTTTGTCTGGAAAATAATTCAGAATAGCACACTCCTAATCTTTTTGTGGATAACCAAGAGAAAAATCAATCATAGTTTCCCAGCATGTCCTCCAAGCCGAATAGTTTTCTTTTTTCTATTAAACTCTATTCTAGTCTTTTCAAACTCCCTTACTGTGGTGTCCTTAGGTTACTATCCTTAACCGTACCTATTTCTCATAAAGAAGCAAGATGTGCTCATCATGCCATGAAAAAGCATTGTGGGTTTCAGAGCTCAGATTCACCTGCTTTTCGTGAAACCAGTAATGCAGATTTTTACACTAAGTGCCCTTCACAGCCCGTGGGAGGCAGTATAGCACGAAGAGTGGAAAGCACGGATTTGAATCCTCCTCTAGGTTAAATCACGACTCTTCCACTCCAAGCTGTGTGACCTTGAGCCCTTTACTCAAGTCTCCTAACCTAAGTTTCATCATCTGAAAAATGGATCTACTAATACCTACCTCATAATGTTGTTGTTTGGATTAAATGAGATCATATATATAAAGGGCATATTCAGTTCCCGGAAAATAATAATTGATAATTGGAGTGCTTGAAGGATCAATAACATGTAAATATAATTAAGTCTGTAAACGTTGTTAAGCCTCTTCCCAAATAACTTCAGAAATTTATCTCTGTCATGTCAGTGCAGTAGAAAATCCTATCCTATCCTTTTCAGATTTCTCCTATCTCTGAGAGAGATAAATATACTCAAATATTTTGGGGAACTTTTCTGCTTTGATTTTATTGTGTCAAAACCCTACCTACACAAATGTGCAAATGAAAATCATTTAAATGCCCAAATGATCAATTTCTACTTGTTCACAAAAAGATTTATTATTTCTCAGAAGTAGAATTAGTATCTAATAAATCTAACTATAAAACAATGAATTTTATTAGCGGGAAGACAATTTAGAAATAGCCACATCTTTTTCTGGAGACTAATATCTATTAATAAAATTCATCTTCAGATATTCAAAAAACCCATTTGTAAGTTACTAACACTAAAACAAAAACAAACATTGTTAAATTTAATATTTAAAGGGGATGATACAGGGCCTGTTAATATACAAGCTTAACCTTTCTTAAGTTATTTACGAACCATATTGGTAGCAATGTTTAAATGTAGTTTATAATAGTATCTACTACATAGTCGTTGTAAGAATTAAATGAGAAACACATAAATCATGTAGCAGAATCTGAACATAAATACTTATTAAATTATATGCAATATTATTATCATGAACTGCCAGAAGAACAAACAAATCTGTTTTGGAAGAAGTACAGCCAGAACGCTCCTTGGAAGCAGGTATGGCAAGACTACGTCTCATGTAGTTTGGACATGTTGTCAGGAGGGACCAGTCCCTGGAGAAGGACATCATGCTTGCTAAAGTAGAGGGTCAGCAAAAAAGAGGAAGACCCTCAATGAGATGGATTGACACAGTGGCTGCAACAATGGGCTCAAGCATAACAACAATTGCGAGGATGGGGTAGGACCAGGCAGTGTTCTGTTCTGCTGTACATAAGGTCACTATGAGTCGGAACTGACTCAACGGCACCTAACAACAATTATTATCATTATAGTTTCTTACTGAGAAAACAACATTAGAGAAGGAAACTTCCAAAGTTTTCTTTAAGGAAGACTATAATAGAAAAGATAAATTCACATGAGAATGGAAATTTATCCTGGTCCACTTTCAAATTACTGATTGACAAATTAATCCCTCAAGCAACTACTGTGGACAGCTTAGGAGAAAAATCTTTTCCATTACCTTACTTCAATTTTGCCCACTATGGGAGTAACATTTACCTGGTTGAACTTAGTGCTTAACAGAGTGGGCAGTTAGGAAATATTTCTTCTCTTTAACCATGAAACATTTTAAACACATAAAAGAGAAGAGACGACAATGTTAAAGACACCTATCTTTCCATAACCAAGGTTAAATGCATGTTAATATTTTGCTCCACCACATCTCTGTCCGTTTGTCATACTGTGGGGGAATGCATTTTGCTGTGATGCTGGTAGCTATGACACTGGTATTTCAAATACCAGCAGGGTCACCCTCAGTGGACAGGTTTCAGCAGAGCTTCCAGACTAAGACTAGGAAGAAGGACCTGGCCATCTAATTTTGAAAAAATTGGCCTGTGAAAACCATATGAATAGCAACAGAATATTGTCTGATATAGTGCCAGAAGATGAGCTCCTCAGGTTGGAAGGCACTCAAAATATAACTGGGGAAGAGCTGCCTCCTCAAAGTAGAGTCAGCCTTAATGATGTGGATGGAGTCAAGCTTTAGAGACTTCCATTTGCTAATACGTCACTACTCAAAATTAGAAGAAACAGCTGCAAGCATCCATTAGTAATCAGAACATGGTTATGTATGAAGTATGATCTAGGAAAGCTGGAAGTTGTCAAAAATGAAACAGAACCCTTAAAGATAGATATTCTAGACATTAGTGAACTGAAATGACTGGTATTGGCCATTTGGAATCAGGCAATCATATGGTCTACTATACTGGGAATGACAAATTGAAGAGGAGTAGCTTCACATTCATTGTCAAAATGAACAATTCAAGACCCATCCTGAAGTACAACACTGTCAGTGATAGGACAATATCCATACATCCGTAAGGAAGACCAGTAAATACGATCGTTATTCAGATTCACGCACCAACCGCTAATGCCAGAGATGAAGAAATTGAAGATTTTTACCAACTTCTACAGTCTGAAATTGATCAAACATGTAATCAAGATGCATTGATAATTACTGGTGATTGGGATGTGAAAATTAGATACAAAGAAGAGGGGCCAGTAGTGAAAAATATGCCCTTGGTAATAGAAATGACACCGGAGATCATATCGCAAAATTTTGCAAGACCAACCACTTATTCATTGCAAATACCTCTTTTCAACAACATATACAGCAACTATACACATGGAAGTCACCAGATGGAATACACAGGAACCAAATCGACTGCATTTGTGGAAAGAGATGATGGAGAAGCTCAATATCATCAGTCAGAACAAGGCCAAGGGCCAACTGAGGAATAGATCATAAATTGCTCCTATGTAATTTCAAGTTGAAGCTGAAGAAAATAAAAACAAGTCCATGAGAGCCAGAGTATGACCCTGAGTATATCCCATCTGAATTTAGAAACCATCTCAAGAATAGATTTTATGCATTGAACACTAATGACCGAAGGCCAGACTATTTTTAGATGACATCAAGGACATCATATACGAAGAAAGCAAAAGGTCATTAAGAAGACAAGAAAGAAAGAAAAGACAAAATGAATGTCATTAGAGACTCTGAAACTTGCTCTTGAATGTAGAGTAGCTAAAGATAATGGAAGAAATGATCATATAAAAGAGCTATACAGAAGATTTCAAAAGGCAGCTTGAGAAGACAAAGTAAAATATTATCATGAAATGTGCAAAGACCTGGAGTTAGAAAATGAAAAGGGATAAACACACACGGCATTTCTCAAGCTGAAAGAACTGAAGAAAAAATTAAAGCCTCAAGTTGCAACACTGAAGGATTGTATGGGCAAAAAATTGAACAACACAGAAAGCATCAAAAGAAGATGGAAAAAATGCACAGACTCACTGTATCAAAAAGAATTGGTCGACGTTCAACAATTTCAGGGGGTAACATATAACCAAGAACTGATGATATTGAAGGAAGAAGTCCAAGCTGCACTGAAGGCATTGACAAAAAGCTAGGCTCCAGTAATTGACAGAATACTAATTGAGTTATTTCAACAAACAGATGCAGCGCTGAAGGTGCTCACTCATCTATGCCAAGAAGTTTGGAAGAGAGCTACCTAGCCAACGGACTGGAAGAGACCTATATTTGTGCCCATTCCAAACAAAGATGATCCAACAGAATGCTGAAATTATTAAACAGTATCATTAACATCACACACAAGTAAAATTTTGCTCAAGATAATTCAAAAATGGTTGCAGCAGTATATCGACAGGGAACTGCTGGAAATTCAAGCCAGATTCAGAAGACAAAATAGAACGACGGATATCATTGCTGATGTCAGATGGATCTTGGCTGAAAGTAGAAAATACCAGAAAGATGTTTACCTGTGTTTTATTGATTATGCAAAGGCATTCAACTGTGTGGATCATAACAAATTATGGATAACATTACAAAGAATGGAATTCCAGAACACCTAACTGTGCTTATAAGGAACCTGTACATAGACCGAGATGCAGTCATTCACACAGAACAAGGGGATACTGCATGGTTTTAAATCAAGAAAGGTGTGCCTCTGTATAGTATCCTTTCACCAAATGTATCCAATCTCTGTGCTGAGCAAATAATCTGAGAAGCTGGACTATATGAAGAAGAATGAACCATCAGGGTTAGAGGAAGACTCATTAACAACCTGTGATATGCAGATGACGCAACCTTGCTTACTGAAAGCAAAGAGGATTTGAAGCACTTACTGATGAAGATCAAAGATGATAGCCTTCAGTATGGATTACATGTCAACATAAAGAAAACAAAAATCCTCACAACTGGACCAATAAGCAACATCATGATAAACAGAAAAAGAAATTTGAAGTTACCAAGGATTTCATTTCACTTGGATCCGCAATCAATGCCCCTGGAAGCCACAGTCAAGAAATGAAACAATGTATTACATTGGACACATCTGCTGCAAGAGACCTCTTTGAAGCGTTGAAAAGCAAAGGTGTCACTTTGAGGACTATGGTATACCTGACCCAAGCCATGGTATTTTCAGTCGCCTCATATGCATACGAGAGCTGGGCTGTTGCATAAGGAAGACTGAAGAAGAATTGATGCCTTTGAATTATGGTGTTGGCAAAGAGTGTTGAATATACCATGGACTTCCAGAGGAATGAACAAGTCTGTCTTGGAAGAAATACAGCCAGAGTGCTCCTTGGAAGCAGGGATGGTGAGACTACCTCTCACATGCTTTGGACATGTTATCAGGAGGGACCAGTCTCTGGAGAAAGACATCATGTTTGGTAAGGTAGAGGGTCAGCAAAAGAGGAAGACCCTCTACAAGATGGATTGACACAGTGGCTGCATCAATGGGCTCAAGCATAATGATTGTGAGGATGGCACAGGACCAGGTAGTGTTTCCTTCTGTTGTACATAGGGTGGCTATATGTTGGAACCAACTCAATGGCACCTAACAACAACAACAGCAAGATAGGTCCATATTCACCTTTACAAGGCATCCCCAACTGGTTCTCCAGGTTACACTGAAATCAGTCAGTACATATATGGTTTTCAAATTCCCCCACATCATTTGGTATTATTATAGGTACTTAATTTTTAAATTTGTTATTGATATATATTTTCACAATTCCTGAGCCAATCATCTACCAGGAATCTCATAATAACATTTTCGGGGAAAAGTCTTTGAAAATATCAGAAGAGAGAGTGAAGGAACTCTTCATTCTAATAGTTCAATGATCCACTGAAGCATAATTTTTTAAAATAAAATTAAGAAATGAGGGTGCTGATCCAGCATCTGAAAATGTAAATATGAATCAATTAGCATGTTCATATGAGGTAACCAAAGGTAAACTCACGTGAAAGAAACCTTAAAGTTACATGTACACCAATGTTCATTGCAGCACTATTCACAATAGCTAAAAGGTGAAAACAGCCTAGATGTCCATCAGTGGATGAATGGATAAACAAAATATAGTATTTACATATAATGGAATATTACTTAGCCATAAAAAGAAATGAAATCTTGATACATGCTACAACATGAATGAACCTTGAAAACATAATGTTGAGTGAAGTAAGTCAATCACAAAAGGACAAATACTGTATCATTCCACTAACATCAAACATCTAGACTAGGTAAACACATAGAGACAGAAGTCTGTTAGTGGTTACTGAGGGTAGGAGGGGAGGAGAAAGGGTGAGTCATTGTTCAAAAAGCATTGAGTAACTGTTTATGGTGATGGAAAATTTGGCGACAGATACTGGTGATGGTTGCACAACATTATTAATGTAATCAGTGTCACTGAAGTGTACGTGTAAAAAATGTTGAATTGACAAATGTTGTGTTATATATATTATTCTTACCACAATACAAAAATTAAAAAAGAAATCTTAAAGTTCAACTTCTGCCCTAAAGTTTAGAGTCAACTGAATTGTATTCATTCTTTAATAAACCACTGAACTGTATTTCCCGCTTCCTATCTTTCAGAGGCAGGATAGAAGGTTATAAAGCACTCACAGAAATTAATAAATATTGCCTGTTAAGATCTCATTTCCTCTTCCATTTATCTAGAAAATCAAGATTATCTCAATAATTCATATATGGGTCAAGGGTAAATTAATGAGTTCTATGTACTAGGTTGCTTTTATGCAAGGGAATTGAGCCCAGTTATTTCATGTTGCAAATGTGATTGTTACTGGATCATCTTAAAAAAAACAAAAACCACACTGGGCCTATGAATGTGAATGTCAATATAATTTTATACAAAAGGAATAGTATACACACTAATAAATTAATACACATTCTAGCTTACCAATATTTTACTCTTCTTTAGATAATAAAAAATAATCTTGTTTTGACATATGTAATTTTTAAAATCTAAAATTTGTTTTATTTTGTTGTTTCTTGTCATTTTTTTTTTTTTTTATTCTTGTTTATAGTGTCTATCATTAAAAACTGATCATTTCAGCTGTGTAAACTATGTAGTCTGAGCTAATCACTTTGATTCATTCTAGGTAATCTTACAACAAGGAACATGGAAAATTCTAGAAAGGACTGCTATACAGAAACATAGAAAATAAAATCAATGCCTGGTACTGGTATATTTTAAGATAGACACGATCTATTGTTCTTAACATTAACAATGCTATCTCTGTATAATATTTAAAATAGCATTGTAGAGATATATTAATTTCATATTTAGATAAAAATATATTAAAAGTTACTTCATTTTCATAACTTGCTTGAAAGTAAGAGTAAAGAAAAAAGACAGGGCCTTTTCAGATTGATAGTGTTTGATACTTATGTTCAATGGAGTCGATAATTCAACTAAAGTTATATTTGTAAGTGTAATAATTTCCTAAGAAATGATAAGAAGCCAAAATGTGTACATCATCGATGAAGCAATGCAGGGATTTCAGGTATTCATTTTGAAAACAATATGGTAATTATATTTCCTTCATAAATATTATTTATGAAATAAATTCATGTACAAAATTGCTATAAATTTGTCTTAGAAGAAATTGTATAACTGGTAGAAGAAAATAGAATCAACACCATAGATTATATTCCTGGGCACATGCAGCTCACATAATAACAGCAAGCTGCACTGTACAGCACTAATGAGCACATTTTGTGTTTAAAGAAAGAAAATAAGTAAATGCAAAATTTCACATAGTCTTGTGTTTATTCTGAAATGATTTTATGCTCAAATCTTTTTTAAAAATAAAACCATTTATTGGACTTTCAAGTTCCTCATGGAGTTTCTCATTGGGACAGTTTTTTCCCACATTCCTTTGGCTATGAGTTAAAATCGATATTAAATATATTTTATCTAGAAAACTGGTAGCCTTTCATTCACCCACCACTCATTAATGAATGAAATGCATTGTGCCTAGGCTTCCCACAGCGTGGTAGGCACCAGTGACCAGTGAAGCCTGAAAATGGGTGGCTCTTAAGTGTTTTGTTTGTTTGTTTTGCTTTTTTATTTACATTTTATTATGGAAATTCTCAAACATGCACAAAAATAGCAAGAACAATATAATGAACCCCCATGTACTCATCACCAAGTTTCAACAACCATCAACATTCTGTCAATTTTGTTTTGTCTGCTCCCTATCTCATTTTTTTCTGCAGCATTTCAAAACAAAACTCACCAGCATGTCACTTTACCTCTTATAATTCAGTATGCCTCACTAACTGATAAGGTCTTTTAAAAAATAACTACACTGCCATTATCACATCTAACAATAGAACAATAATACTTGAATATCATCTAATGCCCAGATATAGTCATATTTCCTCAATTGTCTCTAAGGGGTCTTTTTACAGCTGGTTTGTTTGAAACCACCAAGATCCAAAGATTGCATCTATTACAGCTTTCTCCTCCTTGACTGATTGGAAAATGGTCATTTGTCCTGAAGAAAGTCCTACATCTACATTCTGGAGTTTGCTGATTGCTTACTTGTGATGTAATTTAACTTCTTCTGCTATTTTTATGCTTTTTATAAAATGGTACTTGGAGCCAGCACCCATAGTTTTAAAGGTTACATTAGGAATTGTTACACTTGATACAAAGTGACTAGGCAGTTGTCACCCTTAACACAATGTGGCAGATACTATTGTTGTGTTCTAATAGCCATTCTTTCCTTTTTCCATGGTAGTTGTTGTTAGGTGCCATGAAGTCTACTTCAGCTCATAGCGACCCCATGTGATAGAGTAGAATGGCCCCATAGACTTTTCTTGGCTGTAACCTTTAACCCTATGGGGCCATTCTACCCTGTCCTAGTGGGTTGCTATGAGTTGGAATTGACTCGATGGCAACGGGTTTTTTTTTTGTTTGTTTGTTTTAATCTTTACAGAAGCAGATCACCAGGTCTATCTCCAGTGGAGCCGCTGGGTGGACTCGAAGGGCCAATGTTTTGGTTAGCAGCCAAGCGCTTAAGCTTTGCACCACCAGAGCTTCTTTCCATGGTAATAGAACCCCTGATTTTTTAGCTTGGTGCGTGGCCATTCAGAGTACACACTACATGTGCTAGCTTCCTTTGAAGTTATGTGAGAATATGTACGTGTGTTCTGACCAATGAGATGTAAACCAAAATCTTCCTAAATAATTGCTTAAAGAGAGCTGATATTTGTTCTTTGCTCCTTCTTCTTCATTATCCATTCCTCATTCTTGTTGGCTAGAATGAGGATGTGCTGGCTGGAGCTAGAACAGCCATTTTGGACTATGAAGAAACCTCAGGAATAATCGTCATGAATAGTGCAACAAGTACATAGAAGGAACCTGGGTCCATGAGGGCTTTGTAAAGCAGAACTGCCTTATGAGCCCTGAACAATTTATCTTTGGACTTTGACATTAAGAAAGCACAAATATTTGTTTACAAAAATTTGTTTAAGTCACTGGCATTTTGAAA
Organism: Trichechus manatus latirostris; assembly: GCF_000243295.1. Taxonomy (NCBI): domain Eukaryota; kingdom Metazoa; phylum Chordata; class Mammalia; order Sirenia; family Trichechidae; genus Trichechus; species Trichechus manatus. Next base: position 1,511,304 of record NW_004444062.1, read on the forward strand.
TTCTGTTACTCTTAAACCAAAACCAGCTGCCATCAAGTTGACTCCAACTCATGACGACCCCGTGTGTGTCAGAGTAGAACTTTGCTCCATAGGGGTTGCAATGGTTGATTTTTTGGACATAGATCACCAGGCCTTTTTTCCAAGGCACCTCTGGTTGACTTGAGCTGCCAACCTTTCCATTAGCAGCCAAGTGCATTAACTGTTTACACTACCTAGGGACTCCTTCTGTTACTCTTGTCATTGCTGTGTGCCATCAAGTCTATTCCAACTCATAGTGACCCTATAGAACAAAGTAGAACTGACCTATAGGGTTTCCTAGGCTGTAACTTTTATAGGAGCATATCGCTAGGCCTTTTCTGCTGCAGGAAGGCTGGTGGGTTAGAACTGTCAACCTTTTAGTTAGCAGCCAAGTGCTTAACCATTGTGCCACCAAAGCTTACTCTTAGCCAAACTGAATTTTAACTGATATGTAAAACAACCACTTTAGCGTCATCTGTTTCCTTCCACCAGTCTGCCAGAGCATTTATGTGCCTGCTTGGCCTCTACAGTCATTTGAGGTAGCAATTCCAGGACAAATGGAAGCAGTCATAAAACCATTCTTGTTGCTGTTTGTTTTCATACAGTCTTTGTCTGGTATTGTTATCAGGGTACTATTAGTTTCATAAAAAGAATTAGGAAGTGTTCTCTCTTCTTCTATTTACTAAACAAGAATTCGTGTTAATTCGTCTTTAAAACATTTGGTAGAGGTCCCCAGGGAAACCATCTGGGCCTGGAAATTTCTTCTGGAGCTTTGTTTTGTTTTATAATCATGAACTCAATGTCCTTAATAGTTATAGAGCTATTGAAATTATTTATTTCATATTGGTTAAGTTGTGGTAGTTTTTTTTTTCTTTAGAGAAATTGCTTAATTTAATCTAAGTTATCAAATTTATGTGTGTAGAGTTGTTCATAGTGTTTCCTTATTGTCATTTTGACATTTGCAGGACCTGTAGTGATATTCCTTGTTTTTTTTTCCTTATATTGGTAATTTGTGTCTTCTTTCTTTTTCTATTTGTCAGTATTGCTAGAGGATAGCCAATTTTATTCATATATGCAAAAAATAGCTATTCTTTAATTTATTTTCTTTATTGTTTTTTCTGTTTTCAATTTCCTTGATTTCTGGTCTTAATTATCTCCTTCCTTCTGCTTATTTTGGGTTGACTTTTATCTTTTTCCAGGTACTTGAGGTGGGAGTTTAGATTACTGTTTTCACGCTTTTCCTCTTTCACAGTTTTCCTACAGCACTGCTTTAGCTGTGTCCCACAACCTTTAATATGTAGTATTTTAATTTTAATTCAGTCCAATGTATTTTTTTAATTTCTTTGAGGTTTCTATTTGAATAGATAAATAGATTATTTAGAAGTATGTTGACTAGTTTCTAAATGTTTGGAGAGTTTCCTTTTGTATTTCTGTTACTGATTTCTATTTCAATTCCACTGTAGACATAGAACACTCTTTGTATGGTTTCAGTTCTTTTAAATTCACTGAGGTTTGTTTTATGGTCCAGGATATGGTCTATTTTGACATGCAGTCTGTGGACATTTGAAAGCAATGTGTGCTCTGCTGTCAGTAAATGTTGATTAGATGGTATTGTTGAGTTCTTTATATCCTTACTGATTTTCTGTCTAAGGATGCTATCAGTTGTTGAGAAAGTGCTGCAACTACAGTTGTGGATTTGTCTATTTCTTCTTTCAGTTCTATTAGTTTAGTTGAAAGGAGAACATGATGAATCAGGTAAAAAGAACTGAGGTAAATAGGTCTTTAGTGTGAGATTTTATCTGACTAATAGGTTTTGTTTACTGATTGTTGCAGGTGTGGTGTTAGAAGCTAAAAATGCTTCAGTTGTCCTTATTTTCCTCTCCGTAGTTGTCTTTGGATTTCCTAGACACTGCTTCTTAAACAGGGTCTTAAGCTTGCAGTTCTTTCCATTGTAATCCCTTGTTATTATACAGGAGTCCTATTGATATTTTGGTAAGGGGAGGGGAAAAGGAAAGGATACTATAATTTTATCTTAGGTCTCAGCTTTTCAGTGAACCTGCGTCACTAACTTGACCTTCACATGAGCTTCTCAGCTCCCCTACCTTCCCACACCCCATTCCTTAGGTGAGACAGGAAGGTTAAAGGGGACTGGAGCTGGATATTTCTCTTGTTCCACTTCAAAAGCTAAAGGGGGTTTGGACTCAAACATACAAATAATTACGAAGATGACTTTATACATAAAGTCACCATGAGTTGGAGCCAGCCCGATGGCAACTAACAACAAACATTCATTTATAAATATAAGAAAATACATCATCTTCTAATCATAAAACTTCACAGTCCTTATTTGTGTCCCTTTGAATCCAGCCCTCATGGTTCTGAGGTTGCCAGACTCTTCAGTCGTCATTATAAACCACTGAAGCTTGTGAGCTCCTGCTGGGAACAAATCTGAGGGCTGAGAAAAAAATTCTCAGCAAAGTTCTGCCGAACTCAATTAAGAATCGTCACAAATCTTCACCTCAAAAATGAACAATAGCGACCTCAGAACCTACTATACAGATGCAATAGTCAAAATAGCCTGGTACTGGTACAATGACAGATACATTGACCAATGGAACAGAATTGAGAACCCAGACGTAAATCCATCCACCTACGGTCACCTGATCTTCAACAAGGGCCCAAAGTCCATCAAATGGGGAAAAGGCAGTCTTTTTAACAAATGGTGCTGGCAAAACTGGATGTCCATCTGCAAAAAAATGAAACAGGACCCATACCTCACACCATATACA
>NW_004444062.1:1514210-1542802 GCF_000243295.1 Trichechus manatus latirostris
AACAAGTCAGACAAAGGTCTAATCTCTAAAATCTCCTAGAAAATCCAACACCTCTACAACAAAAAGACAAATAATCCAATTAAAAAATGGGCAAAGGAAATGAACAGACACTTCACCAAAGAAGACATTCAAGTGACCAACAGACACATGAGGAGATGCTCATGATCACTAGCCATTAGAGAAACGCAAATTAAAACCACAATGAGATACCATCTCACCCCGGCATTACTGGCACGAATCAAAAAACTGGAAATAACAAATGTTGGAGAGGCTGCAAGGAGACTGGAACCCTTATGCACTGCTGGTGGGGATGCAAAATGATACAACCATTTTCGAAAATGATATGGTGCTTTCTTAGAAAGCTAGAAATAGAAATACCATACGATCCAGCAATCCCACTCCTAAGAATATATCCTAGAGAAGTAAGAGCCGTCACACAAATAGACATATGCATACCCATGTTCATTGCAGCATTGTTCACAAAAGCAAAAAGATAGAAACAACCTAGATACCCATCAACAGATGAATGGATAAACAAACTATGGTACATACACACAATGAAGTATTATGCAACGATAAAGAATAATGATGAACCTGCGAAGCATCACATAACATGGATGAAACTAAAGGACATTATGCTGAGTGAAATAAGTCAATCACAAAAGGACAAATATTGTATGAGACCACTACTGTAAAAACTCATGAAAAGGGTTACACACAAAAAGAAATAATCTTTGATGGTTACGAGGGTTGGGAGGGGTGGGAGGGAATACTAAATAGACTATAGATAAGCAGTAACTTTGGTGAAGGATACGACAGTACACAATACTGGGGAAGCCAGCACAACTTCTACAAGGAAAGGTCATGGAAGCTCCATAGGCACATCCAAACTCCCTGGGGGACTGAATTGCTGGGCAGAGGGCTGTGGGGACCATCTAGCTCAATTGGCATAACATAGTTTATAAAGAAAACGTTCTACATTCTACCTTGGTGAGTAGGGTCTGGGCTCTTAAAAGCCTGTGAGCAGCCATTTAAGATACTCCACTGGTCTCACCCCTTCGGGAGCAATGGAGAATGAAGAAAACAAGATACAAGGGAAAGATTAGTCCAAAGGACTAATGGACCACAACTTCCATGGCCTCCACCAGACTGAGTCCGGCACAGTTAGATGGTGCCCAGCTACCACCACTGACTGCTCTGACAGGGATCACAACAGAGGGTCCTGGACAGAGCTGGAGAAAAATGTAGAACAAAATTCTAACTCACAAAAGAAGAATAGATTTACTGGCCTGAAAGAGACTGGAGAAACCCCAAGAGTATGGCTCCTGGACAACTTTTAGCTCAGTAATGAGGTCACTTCTGGGGTTCACCCTTCAGCCAAAGATTAGACAGCCCCATAAAACAAAACAAGACTAAAGCGGCACAACAGCTCGGGTAAAGGACTAGAAGGCAGGAGGGGACAGGAAAGCTGGTAATAGGGAACTCAAGGTCAAGAAGGGAGAGTGTTGACATATTGTGTGGTTGTTAACCAATGTCATAAAACAATATGTGTACTAACTGTTTAATAAGAAACCATTTGTTCTGTAAACCTTCGTCTAAAGTACAATAAAAAAAATTTTAAAAATAAATAAATAAACAGCAGCTAAGAAGTCACATCATTTAACTTTTCTTCTCATCTTTGCAACCTCTAATTTTTCAGAAATTAGTATTAATGTCCCTGTCTTAGAATGGAATTATTCTCCAGAAAAGTTTCTTCAAAAGGTAAAATGAAATTAAGTCTTTCTTAAGGGCTGCTTTGTAGTATATCTTCAACTATTATTTTTAATATTTTAATTTCTGTGGCCGGAGTTCATGGCCCTGCACTATTCTATAAGGTTATATGACAGTATTCATTCTTCAATTAAATTAACTTGTCGAAATAGAAAGCTATCTCTAGTTCCCGTATGTCAGATAATCAGAATGTTCAGTATCTCTGTAAACATCATTCACTCTCTCACAAGTTATCCAAGAATCCATGAGAGTGACTCAGGCCAAAGAGACCAGTCCTACTTCTGTTGCTTTCCCAACAGCCATTACCCATCTCCCCACCTCCTTCCTTTTTACAGATCCTTGATTTTCTTTAATTGCCCTCAAAGTAATCATTTCCATCAGGAAAGACAAGACCCTCTCCAGCCTCAGCAGGTGGCTCTTGATTGGCCTTACCCATTCATAGTAGTTTTATCCACCTTGGTAAGTGTTTGGTTTCATGTGAGCATGTGGACCAATTCTGTCCAATGAGACATAAGTAGAAGTCTGCTGAGGGACTTTGGAAAAAGTTTCACTTCTCTTGAAAAGAGGCCCAAGACAGAAATATTCCTTTTTTCTCTTCATCTTGACATTGATAAGGGAGGATGTGATGCCTGAAGCTGCCGCAGTCCTTGAGCAACCATTGAGGCAATCTGCTGTTATGCCAGGAATGGAAGTGTTGAAAGATGACAAGACCTCCGGTTTCTGATGACATTGTTGACCCACTTGATTTACCAACTCTCGAAGAGCTCTACCTTCCACAATTCTGATTACGTAAGAGAATCAGCTAAAAAGTGTATTCAGCTACAAATAATAGATAATCATCTATTATATAGATAATCATCTATTACATAATGGATAATCATCAAATAGGTATCAAATATAATTTCAAATATTTACTTTTCACTTCTCTGTTCAGTTCTGACACCAACTGCCCGTACAGCCCTTCTTTCTCTGGCCCTACCCACCCAGAGCTAGGTCAGATCTCACAAGTTAAAAGGACAGCATCCTTCAGGCTGCCAAATAAACCCTAGACTTTAGATGCCAGCTGCAAGCTTGGGAGTCCCCAGGGCTCCCCTCCCTTCTGACTTGCTGACTACAAATTCAGGGTTTCACACTATCTGTTCAGGATGTCAGCCGCAAGCTCAGGGGCCTCCCCTGGGCTCCCTCACTTCTGACCTGCTGGCTCCCACTACTCTTTTGGGTTCAATAATTCACTGGAATAATTCGCGGAACTCATAGAAAGTGCTATATCTACAATTACAGCTTTATTACAGCAAAAAAGGCTACAAACAAAGAGACACGTAGGATGAGGTCCAGGAGGATTCCTAACATGGAGCTTTCATTGTTGCAAAGGGCATACTACCCTCTCATGTGCGTTGATGTCTTGCACCAAGCAGGAAGCCCGAGGAGATTCCCTGTCCAGAGCTTTTACTAGCTTCACATGATTGAGGCCTCATTGCGTAGACATGACTCATTGAATCATTCTCCCCTCCCTCCCTTGAGGTCAACTGGTATCAGGACCCACTGTGGTATTTCTGGTCAGACCAGCCGCCACCCATTAGCACAAATCCCCAGGTGTGATCTTCAGATCTAGATAACAATTACGCAGGAAATTCCAAGGGTTTAGAGTCATCTCTCAGGAAACAAGGACAAAGGCACCTATTTTAGAGGTTTATCGCAGAGATTTAACAATAACATTTGTGAAAACTTGGCAATATGTATTAGCTATTGTTTCATTTATTCAATCTGTATGCTGAGCAAATAATCTGAGAAGCTGGACTATATGATGAAGAATGCCGCATCATGATTGGAGAAAAACTCATTAACAACCTGTGATATGCAGATGGTACAACCTTGCTTGCTGAAAGTGAAGAGGGCTTGAAGCACTTACTGATGAAGTTCAAAAACTGCAGCCTTCAGTATGGATTGCACCTCAAAATAAAGAAAACAAAAATCTTCACAACTGTACCAATGAGCAACATCATGATAAACGGAGAAAACATTGAAGTTGTCAAGGATTTTATTTTACTTGGATCCACCATCAAAGCCCACGGAAGCAGCAGGCAAGAAATCAAAGGATGTACTGCATTGGGCAAATGAGTTGCAGAAGACCTCTTCCAAGTATTAAAAAGCAAAGATGTCACTTTGAAGACTACGGTGTGCCTGACCCAAGCCATATTTTCAATTGCCTCCTATGTATGTGAAAGCTGGACAGTGAATAAGGAAGACTAAAGAATGGCATTTGAATTACGATGTTGGTGAAGAATATTGGAAATACCAGTGGACTGCCAGAAGAATGAACAAATCTGTCTTGGAAGAAGTACAGTCAGATTGCTCCTTAGAAGGGAGGAGGGCGAGACTTTGTCTCTCGTACTTTGGACATGTTATAAGAAGAGACCAGTCCCTGGAGAAGGACTTCATGCTTGGTAAAGTAGAGGGTCAGCAAAAGAGAGGAAGACCTTCAATGAGATGGATTGACACAGTAGCTGCAACAATCGGCTCAAGCATAACAACTACTGTGAGGATGGCGCAGGAGCGGGCAATGTTTTGTTCTGTTGTATATAGGGTCGCTATAAGTTGGAACCAACTCAAGAGCACCTAACAACAACAACATTAATATCACTTTTTAGGTGAAGCAAAAGAGGTTATGTAAAGTGCCAAAAGTTACAAAGCTGGTAAGTGGTAGAGTCAGGATTCAAATTCAGACAATCTGCCTCAGAACCCATGAGCTTAACCGCTATGCTGTACTGCTTCTCAAAGATGTTTAAGGCAGAGATTTCAGCTCTCTACAAGAGTGCACTTACGTGGAATATCTCATTCTCCAAGGTATCAGAAAAATGAAATATCACTATCCTTATTTCTGCTACCTGCTCTGTGAGCATCTCTTCTGTGCATTAAATGCACCCAACTGATTCCATGGACAAGCTGGTGGCCTGAAAAGTGAGATGGCTATTCCCTCTAAAATGGTAGGAAGAAATAGAGGAAGGAAGAGCTAGAGAGAAATGCACACAATGGGAAAATTCATTGAGTTCCTCGGCTTCTAATTTTCTCAGTGCACTGGGCATTCCAGTACAACAAAGCAAACTATAACCCTCCAGTAGCAACAGTATCTCTGCTCTGTCTGAGTCAGATGCTCAGACAGCTGAATGTACTGTAAGGAAATAACAGAACAGAGTTCCAGGGGAACAGACTGTACTGCTCCTAGTTATACTCTACATACCTGATCAAACTGCTTACATATCTATGTCTGGATGGAAGGAAGCAGGTTCCTTCACTTTACTTGATAGATTTTATTGGGCATTTTGTCAGAGTGTTCCAAACAAGACAATTTAGTCTCCAAAGCTGTCACAAAGGGAGGCAATCTTTGGACAAGAAAGCTATAAGACAAATCAATTTTACCCTTAATTTGTTTAACCTCCAGTTTTTGAGTGCCTGCCAAATTCTTTAGCCTTCTTAAGGTAACCAATTCAAATCGTTTACTCACTGTCTCAACACTCTCAATTGCCAGTAGTTCCAAGACATCCCGTGTTGTGACAAAAACTCCCTATTTACTTTCCAATGCCAGGAAAGCATCTAAAATGAAATTGAGAGAGTGTGAAATTAGTTTTTCTCTTATTATTTAGGATGAAAGGTTCAACAGACCAGGTTTTTAGTAGAATAGAAATTTCATTAAGTGTGCTACCCTTCTTGTTAGCTTTTACTGAAAATGACATCTCATTTTTCACACACACATTCGCTGAACATATTATCTAATATCTCATGGATAAACACATTTAAAAGAAAAAAACCTATGTTTTACTCTACAAATTTTTCCACTATCTAATCTATTGACAGAAAAGTTGGAAGCAACAAGATTTTTTTTGTAGATCAGAGTAAAATTTTCCTTCCACTGTTACTGTTCATTTATGCTAATATTAAGAGTTTTTCTGAAATAAGAGAATCTTCTCTAGCTTCCCATACAACCTACCCATAAAGAATCACTAAAAGGAAAAGCGTTTTGAGCTTTTACTGTTGTTGTTTTGTTGTTGTGTGCCGTCAAGGCAATTCCAACTCGTAGTCACGCTATAGGACAGAGTAGAACTGCCCCATAGGGTTTCCTAGGCTGTAATCTTCATGGGAACAGATCACCAGGTCTTTTCTCCCACAGATGTGGAATAATATTAATGAATTAATATTAACTGTTAGTTGTGATAACAGTATTTATTGTTTGGTAACTTTGATTTCATGCAGGAACTGAGCTTCCCACAGAACAGACAAAGAGGAGTATGTGAGCACTAAGGAACAAATTGCCTCAAAATCTTCTGTAACAAAGATATTAGGTAAATTATCCAGCAGAAGAAGCTTTCCTATATGTCATAAAGAGCTCTGATGGTGCAGTGATTAAGAGCTCGTCTGCTAAGCAAAAAGGTCAGCAGTTTGAATCCACCAGCTGCTCCTTGAAAACCCTACGGGGCAGTTCTACTCTGTCCTATAGGGTCGCTATGAGTCAGAATCGACTCAACAGTAACAGGGTTTTGTTTTTTTTTTTAATGTCATAAATTTTAAAAAGATACATTCTCTTATTCTCCATTCATATGATTCCTCTCCATAAGCCCCAAAACCCTAAGTAAAGGATATTTCATGTGATTTTTACAGTGGTGTTCTGGGAATTGAAGAGATGGAAGACTAATAGGAATTGTCTCATCACAGTTCTGCTAAGGCCAATGTGGAGCCAGCAGCATGGCCAGAACATGGACAAGGCTGCAGGCCAGAACCAGCAAAGAAGTGAAGGTACCAATGGCAGAGCTAAGAGTAACCAAGCGGGGAACTAAGGTAAAGATCTGAAAAAAAAAAAAAAAGAAACAAGAACACAAAACCTCTTTTTCAAATATACAGAGAAGAATTATAATAAAATCCCAAAACCAAACCTATTGCCATCCAGTCAGTTCTGAATCATAGCAATCCTATAGTACAGAGTAGAACTGCCCCATCTATAGGGTTTCTAAGGCTGTAATCTTTATGGAAGCAGACTGGTACATCTTTCTCCCATGGAATGACTGGTGGATTCGAACCACTGAGCTTTTGGTTTGCAGCCAAGTGCTTTAACCACTGCGCCACCAAGACTCCTGTTTGGAATTATAAAAGATGTCTTAAAAATGTAAAATTAATCTCCCCACCAGATGCTACTCATTACAAAGGGATAAATAGTAACTTTACAGTGAAGAAACCTGGCAGTCACCACCTTAGCCAAGTGATCAAAGTTAACATCAACCGTAATGGGATAATCAACATTATGTGCCTCCAGATAAGATGCACTGAAAAGAACACATCATTTCTGCAGTGCTCTTGCCAAAATCACAAGGAGACATCAGACAAACTCAAATTGAAGGATATTCTATAAAACAACTGGCCTGTCCTCTTCAAAAACGCCAATACCATGAAATGTCAAGGAAGACTGAAGAACTGTTCCAGATTAAAGGAGACTAAAGGGACATGACAACTGAATGCAGCATATGAGTAGGAGTTTTCTTTTGCTATAATGAGCATTACCAGGACAAACCACAAAATCCAAATAAGGTCTGCAGACTAGAAAACAACCTAACACATAATGTAAGAGAATCCTCTTGTTTTTAGGAAATACACAGTGATGTATTTAAGAACAAGGGGTATCTTACTCTCAGCTTACTCTCAAACAGTTCAGAGAAAACAATAACAAGAATGAGAGAAAGAAAAAGCAAATATGATAAAACGTCCTTTGCACTTGAGATTTTTTGTAAGTCTAAAATTATGTCAACATTTTTTTAATTAATGGAAAATGTTAAGGTAAACATGCTATTTGCATTGTCCAAGAAGAAAAACAGTATTTTATTCACCTCACTGAGAGTCTCGTTGAGGCATACTTCAGTTTCTAGACTTGCTTTCCTTGTCCTGCTGTCCATTCCTCTTTTTTCCTCCAAATGCTCAAACCTTCGCAGTACAGGTTTCCATTTCCACTTAAGGAAACTCTCACTATCTCCCAACCAGTTGCAATACATTGGGCTCAATAAGCTATTTCAACAAGACTGGGTAATCCAGTCTAGAATGAAATAAAGGAAGGGAGGGAGGCTCATGGAGTGAATGGTGGTGATGTGTCAAGGCCCTGTCTGCTGTGAGGTCCTTCCATCAGTGTGAGGCAAAGATATGCCTCTTCATTCTTCCTGCTCAATTAAAGAATAACTATTGTATCAGACTCTCTCTGTCTCTCTCACACACACACATGCATACACATACTGAGAACAAGGAGTAATTTTCAAAGACAATCAAAATCAGTTCATACAGAGAAGACGGTTCCCTCATAATGAAATAATCTTCACACAGTCCCATTTCTAAAAAGCACTTTTCATTAATAACGACTATCCCTACTACTGCCAAGAAGCCCTGGTGGTTCAGTGGTTAAGCACTCGGCTGCTAACCAAACGGTCGACAGTTCGAACTCACAAGCTGCTCCTCTGGAGAAGGGTGTGGCAGTCTGCTTCCGTAAAGATTACAGCCTTGGAAACCCTATGGGGCAGCTCTACCGTGTCCTGTAGTGTTGCTATGAGTCGGAATCTACTTGAAGGCAACTGGTTTGGTGTTTTGCTACTGCTACCTTCATTTTCATCCTTTAGTTTTGAAGGGCCTATCTGGCCTATCATCCTTGCCAGAAAGGCAACATACCAAACTTTACAATGTTTTCCAATGTCCATATTTCTAGTTTTCAGAGCATAACCCTAGGTGGGGCAATGATTTGCACTCAACAACTAACCTAAAGGTTGGTAGTTAGAACCAACCCAGAAGCACCGCAAAAGGAAGGCCATGACAGTCTGCTTCCATAACGATTACATCCAAGAAAACTCAATGGAGCAGTTCTACTCCGTAATACATGGGGTCACCATGAGTCAGAATCAACTCAATGGTAATGTTTTTTGTTTGGTTGGTTGGTTGTTTTTTTTACTGGTAAATTTAAAAAAAATCGATCTATTCAAACAACAGAGCTATCTTTCCTTCCTTGCCAACTTCTGGCCCACAAAAGATCCAAGGGAAGCTCTGGAATTATATCTTTTTTTGTCTTTGTCTAGATAAATATTTTTAGATTGAATTTTCCCATGGTGGGGGCATCAATAGGAGAGCATATCATCCTCTACCCATAAGAACTGCCCAGGAGCAAGACAGAAGGACATACATATGGAGGGAGGGTTTGGAACTGCCATGCTCTACCTTACCTCTGGAGTTTTTGTTCAATGTGATTTCCTCTTCCTGGAATTCATCCCCTACTTTAACCTCTAATCTCTCTTCTCTCTTCAGAATACCTCTCCATTTCTTTCTTTGTTTCCATTCCGTTGCCACCAGCCTTATTTGGGTTCGGTTGACTCTAAGCTTAGACCTTAGAACTAAGAGGAACCAATTAGAAAAAAACACTGAGAGATCCAAACTGAATCCAATCAAATGTCTTTACAATAGCAATACATACTACATGCTTTGGTCTTAACAGACAGGAAAAATATGAAAATAATTTTAGAATGGCACAGTAATAGATTGGTTGAGAACAATCAAGTGGAGAAAGTGGACATCTCTAGTTGATAGAAGTATTAGTTAATGAATGCATAGCTTGAATCTAGAGGACTGAAGACTGAGGCCGACTGACAAAGACTTAAGAAGGTTTTCATGAATATCTGTAGTTCTAGAGTTCATATGCCCCAGGTGACATCGATGGATAATATTCAACCTCAGCCAGCTGCGAGTGTAACCCCCAAATGTGCTTGAAATGACAACCTTAAAATTGTTCGGATGACATAATTGTTTCCAAGAGAATTAGTAACTTTAACCTGGAGAATTAAGTGTGCATATGTGTGTAAGACAGTTTAACCTATTACAAAAATATATCATCTTTGCTGTTCAAATTAAATTGATCAGATTAAATAATTGATTCAAATAGAAAATTTTTTTCTTTTCTTTCTTTTTTAATTGTACTTCAGTTGACGGTTTACAGGACAAATAGTTTCTCATTAAATAGTAGTACACGTATTGTTTTATGCCATTGGTTAACAACCCCACGACATGTCAACCTTCTAACTTCTCGACCTTTTTTTTTTTTGGTAAAAATAGCCAAAGATACACCATTTCAAAAATTTCTACATGCACAGTTCAGTGACATCGACTACACTCTTCCAGTTGTGCTGCTATTCTCACTTTAGATGAAGTTTTACAGAACAAAATAGTTTCTCATTAAAGAGTACACATGTCACCCTATGACAATGGTTAACAACCCCACTAGACATCAACACTGTCCTTACTCAACCTTGGGTTCCCTATCACCAGCTTTCCTGTCCCCTTCTGTCTTCTAGTCCTTGTCCCTGGACTGCTGTACCTCATTAGTCCCATTTTGTTTGATGGGGCTGTCCAATCCCTGGCTGAACAGTGAACCTCAGAAGTGACTTCACCACTGAGCTAAAAGGGTTTCTGGGGGCCATGATCTCGGGGTTTCTCCAGTCTCTTTTAGGCCAGTAAATCTGGTCTTTTTTTATGTGTGTTACAATTTTGTTCTATATCCTTCTCCAGCTCTGTCCAGAACCATCTGTTGTGATCCTGGTCAGAGCAGTCAGTGGTGGTAGCCGGGCACCCTCTAGCTGTACTGGACTCAGTCTGGTAGAGGCCTTGGTAGCTGTGGTCCATTAGTCCTTCGGACTAATCTTTTCCTTGTATCCTGTTCTCTTCATTCTCCCTTGCTCCCAAAGACGTGAGACCAGTGGAGTATCTTAAATGGCTTCTCACAGGTTTTTAAGACCTCAGATGCTACTCACCAAGGTAGAAGGTAGAACATTGTCTTTATAAACTGTGTTATACCAATTGAGCTAGATGTTCCCTGAGACCACAGTCCCCACAGCCCTCTGCCCAGCAATTCAGTCCCTCAGGGAGTTTGGATGTGTCTATGGAGCTTCCATGACCTTTCCTTGTACAAGCTGTGCTGGTTTCCCCAGTACTGTGTACTGTCTTACCCTTCACCAAGGATACCACTTATCTATTGCCTAGTTAGTATTTCTCCCCCCAAACCTCCCATCCCTGGTAACCAGCAAAGACTGTTACTTTCTTTGTGTAAACTTTTTCATGGGTTTTTACAATAGAGGTCTCATACAGTATTTGTCCTTTTGTGATTGACTTACTTCACTCAGCATAATATTTTCCAGTTTCATCCATTTTATGAGACGCTTCACAGAGTTATTGTTGTTCATTCTCGTTGCTTAGTACTCCATTGTTTGTACATACCATAGTTTGTTTATCCATTCATCTGTTGATGGGCATCGAGGTTGTTTCCTTCTTTTTGCTATTGTGGACAATGCTGCCATAAACATAGGTGTGCATATATCTATTCGAGTGACGACTCCTATTTCTCTAGGATATATTCCTGGGAGTGGGATTGCTGGATCGTATGGTACTTCTGTTTCTAGCTTTCTGAGGAAGCACCATATCATTTTCCAAAATGGTTGCATCATTTTGCATTCCCACCAGTAGTGCATAAGAGTTTCGATCTCCCCGCAGCCCCTCCAACATTTGTTATTTCCAGTGTTTTTGATTCATGCCAGTAATGCTGGGGTGAGATGGTATCTCATTGTGGTTTTAATTTTCATTTCTCTAATGGCTAGTGATAGTGAGCATTTCCTCAATTGTCTGTTAGCCACTTGAATGTCTTCTTTGGTGAAGTGTCTGTTCATTTCCTTTTCCCATTTTTTAATAGGAGTATTTGTCTTTTTGTTGTAGAGGTGTTGGATTTTCTTGTAGATTATGGAGATTTCAAATAGAAATTTTTAAGTTGAAACCCACTGGTATTGGAAAATTTAAGAGAGCCTAATATTTATATTATGGAGCCCTGATGACATAATGGTTAACTATTTGGCTGCTATCTGAAAAGCAGTGGGAACCACCGGCCACTTGGTGGGAGAAAGATGTGGCAGTCTGATCCCGTAAAGATTTTAGCCTAGGAAACTCAATGGGGCAGTTGTATTCTGTCTTATAAGGACACTAAGGGTCAGAATTGGCACACAACAACAATATTTATGTTTTATAAGTTGAATTTGTCCTATTATAATTTTTATTTAAATAATTGGAAGGCTTTTTTAGGTAACTAAATGACCTAAAAATGAAATAAAATTGATCACCTTTATAACTGTAGTTTAAAATGTTTAAGGGAGTTTAAATTGTAAATGGTATCAATTAAACATCTCCTTAAAAGTAATTCGTAAAATGTGCTAGGTTTGGAAATAGAATAAAACAATTCTCGAGCTGAATTTCAAAGCCTGAGGAAAAACTGTTTCTTATGTATACATTTAATAAGGTGAAAATTAATTTTGTATAATATGATTTCCTTTGGACAATATTTTGGGATCTAAAAGCCATCCTGAAGGACACACACACGTAAAATTAAAAAAAAAAAAAAAAAGCTACTGCAGAGATAAGACTACAGCTTCCTGACTGGGCTCTCCTTTTGCAAGCCCTTGCCATCACAGCACATTCTCTCCACAGCTGAGGAACTGATGTTCCAAAAACACTGTTGTGTAACTTCTCTTCAGAAATCTCAGATATTTAGGTTTTTCCCTTTTTTGTTTTAAACAGAAAAAACTGAGAGGATCTTTCTATACTTTTACTTCATCCACTGCTTGGTGAAGTCTCTTATTCACCCCCAAGTTTCTATTTGTTGTTAATTATGAAGTCACCTTCATAACTAAGTTACTACCTCATTAAACTAATTTCCAACTCTACCTTCTACTGTAGTCAGTTCAATACTATTTTCAGCTAGCATTTAATAAGTTATTTGCTGAGCCCCAGCAGTTTTAAAACCTGTTCCGTCTAGTCTGTTTCTAAAGAAGTCAAGCTTTTTTCTTATGAATATTTAAACACACAGTTTGAACAAAGCATTATTTCATTACTCTGTCCATGAAGAATGCCAGGATTTTAATAATGCAACCCTGAGAATGATTTCTGATATTGATAGGAAAGTGTGGCAGAGAATGTTGGCTGCCTATCCACAAATCCATTCCTTCCTCATTGGTATCAGAGCCCCAAATGTTATTGCTAGTTGAATAAAAACTGAATTTCCCATGTTCCCTTTCAGCTAGACATGGCCATTTGACTAATTTCTAGTCAATAAGATAAAAGCATAACTTTTATGTGAGACTTCAGGAATGGAAGTTTATATGTACCCATTTCAGTGTGCTAAGGTCCCTTTCATCCTTATATGTTTGTTCCTTCTACTACCTTCCAATGTGTATGTTTTGGCTGGCATACCAGCAGCCACCTAGGACCATGAGGTGACCTTGAGAATAGAAGCCATGTGTTAGCATGGCAGAGCAGAAAGGGAAGCTCTTGGATCTCTGATGATAGTATGGGAGGCTATTTTCAGACTTCTTTTATCTGAAAAAAAAAAAAGAAACTTCCACCTTGTTTAAACAACTGTTGTTTTGTGGTTTTCCGTTCTATGTAGCTGAACCTTATTCTAAATGACATAGAGAGGCATATTTGTTTCAACATTTTAATAAATATTACTAATGAGCTTTCTAGCAATAAGTCTCTTGATACCAGTAAATAAAATTCTTTCTTAAAATGATATATTCCACATTTACCCCATTTGTCATACAAATCACAGAGCAAATAAACTTGTGTTATTAGAATATACAAAGGGAGGCAGTACTGAGGAAAATGCCACTAGTACCTAAAATCATTTCATTTTATATCACTCACAGAGTAGAAAAAAGATTGTGGTGTACTAAATGATTATAATGATAATAGAAGCTTAAATTTGTAGAATACATTAGAGTAAATTAGCTCATGTACTTTTCACAACATTCCTATAAGATAAACAAACAAACAAAAAACCCATTTCCATCAAGTTGATTCCAACTCACAGTGACCCTATGAGTTCCGTAAGATAGGCATTACAATTATCCCCATTTTACAGATGAGAAAACTAAGGCATAGAGAAGTTAGGTAACTTGCCCAAACTAATACAGCTGGTAAGAGGATGGGGATCTAGCATTTTGATTGCAGAGCCTACATGCTAACCCACTAAGCTAATCTGAGGTTCAGATAGGTGTTTTTTTTTGTTGTTGTTTTGTTTTGTTATTAAATGACATTGCCAAGATTACACAGCTAGAATGGGCCAGAACTCAAAGTGAAATCCATATCTTCTGATTTCAGTTCTTTTCATTAAATCAGGGTTCATAATAACAAGATGGTTAATCATATTTTTTTAAGACTAATTAAAGTAAGAGAGTAGTCTTATTCTAAATAGTCTTACTTAAAGAAAACTCTACCCGACCCCCCAAAAAAAGAAGACAGTTGCCATCAAGTCAATTTTCCAATGGCTGTGAGCTTTCAGAAGTAGATCACCAAGGCTTTCTTCCAAGATGCCTCTGGGTGGATTCGAACTGCCAACCTTCAGTTATTAGCTGAGCACTGAGGGCTTAACCATTTGCACCACTTGGGGATTCCTTAGTGAGAGCCCTAGTAGCATTAAAAGATTAATAAAATTCTTCCAATAATTAAATATATGCTCACATATAACATTTAGCGTCTTTCAAAGGATGTAACAAGGTAAATTGCCCCTCTTTGTCAGAATATCTGATTCAATAGTCAATTCAATATACAGTTTCTGATTCAATTCTGATTCAGCATCTACAAAGTTCAAATACTTTCTTATCTGTGTCTCTTCTTAGCTGTAACTACAGAGAGAAGATTATCTGGTTTTCCTGCAGCTAACCAGACTATTGTCCTTTACTCTCCATAGTCCCATAAGCTTTACTGTTAAATTTCTCGTATTATAATCAAGTTTAATTTTTTAATCACCATTTTCTCTGTTAATTTTATAGATCATTGTCACCTTCAGCCTGATCTCTTTACTACTAATCCATGCTCCTTAGTCTATTACCACTGGAAAAATCTTTTTAAAACCCGATTTAGATCCTGTGTCCCAGAGTCTACAATGATTCTCTTTCACCTTGTGCATTCATTCCTGTCTCATCTTTGCTGGTTTGCATGGTCCTCCATACTTTGTTCCCCTTTACTTGTTCAAATTTACTTCTCAATGTTTCCCAACTTACAGGTCTCCCCCTTTGCCCCCTGCACTGTCATTCTAGGTCAAAGACAAGAACATGTCAGGGGAAGCCAAAAGGAGCCAGGACTAGGCATAGAATTAAGCCAATAGGTATGGGAAATTTTGAGAGGCTATGCATGGAACAGATTGGGTATGTGGCTTCCCAAAGCATGGAAGGCAAGTCAGAATCAGAATACTATGAATTCTGGAACAGGAATGAAAAAGGTTCCAATTTTACAAGCTAAGATCACTTTAAGGAGCTCTGGTGGTGTAGCTGGGAAAAAGATGTAGCAGTCTGCTCCTGTAAAGATTTCCAGACTTGGAAACCCTATGGGGAGTTCTACTCTATCCTATAGGGTCACTGTAAGTCGCAATCGACTCAATGGCAGTTGGTGGGTGGTGCAGCAGTTAAGCGCTTGACGGCTAACCATAAGGTCTACAGTTCGAACTCACCACCTGCTCTCCAGGAGAAAAGACCTAGTGATCTGCTTCTGTAGAGATTACAACGTTGGAAATCCTGTGGGGAGTTCTGCCTTGTCCTATAAGGTCACTATGAGTTGTAATCGACTCAATGCAATGGGTTTATGGTCAATTTAAGAGTTCAGATCAAATGAAAAAAAGCAGAATACAGACAAGGAAGAAGGAGCTAACATTCAAAGTTTGTCATAGGCAAGCAGAACTACACAGAAGGTCCAAACCTTCTGCTCCCACACTTGGAGCTAGCTCACCTGTGATCTTACTTCAGGTATCTCCAGCTTCCATAAACTAGGAATCTGCAGAGGCATGGGGGGCGGGGCGGGCAGAGGGGATACTTGCTCACAGATGCAAGTCCAAGAGGGCGCCAGACGAAGCGCGGAATGACTTTCCAAGGCGCCACCAATAGGAAAGGTGCCTGACTGTGGCAGCGGGACAAGAGGGGGGAAGGTTTTTCTGCTGTTTGCAGTCACTCCGCTGCTATCAACTCTCATTCATCTTGAAATTGTGGGGGGTGGGGAGCGGGGAGCATGACTTAGAGATTGCCCAGGGAGCTCAAATTGGGGAGGGGAGGCTCAGTTTAGAGATTGCCTCTGGCCGCTGCAATTGGGAAGCGCACAGTTTAAAGATTGCCCCCGGGCACTTGTTATCCTCGCTATGCCTCTGTGAACCTATAGTCGTTTTATTTCCTTTATATCATTTCTTTGAGGTGTTTCTTCCCTACCCGTTCTTTCTTTGGGGCAAACACTAAAAAGTAATTTTGAATTAAGTATTGATTCTCTTTCTCCATTTGGTAGATTTCCTCAGAGTTCAAAGTTGGTGAGCATCTACAGTGATAAATGATCCCTCTTCACAGCAGATGTTGTTTCTGAGACTTGGGGGGGGGGGGAGGTTAGAGGAGGAAAAAAATAACACTTGCGATTTTCCAACAAATCCGAATTATTAATCATTGAGCAGAGGATATATCCTCCAAAAGACTGAAACACAATTGGCAAATATTTAATATTTGAAAGCTATGGCTTATTTCAGTTTATCAAGAAACCATCTTGTTTCAGACTGCATTCTTCTACGTTAAAAATCGCGGTATCACATGAGACTGACGGGCAGCTCCTGTCCGGAGGTAAGATGAGAAGGCAGAGAGGGTTAGGAGCTGGTTGAATGGACACGAGAAATCAGGGGTGGAAAGGAGGAGTGTGCTGTCACAGTATAGGGAGAGCAACTAGGGTCACATAACAAAGTATGTATAGATTTTTGTATGCGAGACTAACTTGAATTGTAAACTTTCACTTAAACACAACAAAAAAAAAAAATCATGGTATCACAAAATTCTATTTGATAAAACCAAGAAAAACAAATCCATTGCCTTCGAGTCAACTGTGACTCATAGCGACTCGATAGGAGAGAGTAGAACTGCCCCACAGGGTTTCCAGGGCTGTATTCTTTACGGAAGCAGACTGCCAACATCTTTCTTCTACTTAGCAGCTGGTGGGTTTGAACCGCTGACTTTTTGGTTATCAGCCAAGCACTTAACCACTGCACTACCAGGGCTCTGTATATTTGACAATCATATTTATTTATCTCAATGCTATGCTCTAATAGCATAGCATTAATAGCATTGTTCCCCTTTTTTTGAATATTTTTTTCCTCCCTGAAGTAGCACCTAAAATGACGTGGCAAGGAAAAACAGTGAGATTTTCTTAGGAGTAGCTTTTCATTTCCAATATTGGCTTTCTGGTCAATATCAAGAAGCTAAATGATAATCAAAATTCTTTTCTTCACTGGCTGTCTTTTCCATAAAAAATCTATAAAATCTAGTAAAAAAAATGATTTTGTGTACATTTTCAGGTGTATTGCAAGGCTCATATAAGCATTTTGAAGAATTCCAGATATAAGTGTGAAAGTCTAGAAATAGTTGGGGGCACAATCAATATACATGGCTATAGACTACCTTTCCTTATAATACAATATACATTTGTGATTTTTACACTTATTTGTACCTTTATTTGATTAATATCTGTCTTCTGGATAAGACATAAGTTCTATAAGGGTCCAGATCCTATCTGTTTTAGCTGACCACTTAATCTCCAATACTTAGCATGTTACCTAGAACATTGTGGGCACTCAACAAATATGTGTTGAATGTATGAAGAAAAAGGTCTCTGGTTAGAGATAAGAGCCAGCTCAAGAGGCAAAAGGAAACTTTTGAAAGTGATGGACATGTTTATTATCTTGAATAAGGTGATGGCTTCACAGGTGTATACATATGTCAAAACAAATTCTATACCGTAAACATGTGCAGTTTATAGTATGTCAATTATACCTCAATAAAACTGCTTTTAAAAATTCAAATCCATGACAATATCATGCTAATTATATTTCCTGTTAAGTTCGTGAAGTATTTTACAATAATATTTGACACAGAAACTAGCATTATTGGAATGTAGTTTAAGTAACACTTTTCAACCAAGTATTAACTTCCATTTCCTGTCTCTGGTAGGCAGGAAATTTTTAAAGAATAAATCATACCATTTAATTGGTCCCTTTTCATCAGTTTTGGAATAATGTTATTCAATCTAAGATCTCAACACTAGAAATTATGATACAGTGGATTGTTTTCCAAATACATTCATTTATTTTTTGAGTAAAATCCTCAATAAACGGTTTTCCAACAAGATTGTGTGTGAACCGAATCCTATTTTAAATATATTGGGAAAACTTATTCTTTTAAAAATTCTATCAAAGTTCCTTTCATGTAATAAAAATTCTAATTTTGGTGAAGAAAAAAGTCATTGTACTTTTTTTGTTGGAAACTTCAGTATGGGGAAAAGGTAATAATATTTAAAGACATTATAACTTTGAATTAAAATATTGCTACAGCATTTGAAAAGAGAATGATAATACAAGCATGAGAAATGAATCACAGGCATGAGAAAAAACTGTTGGTTTTATCATTATGAGTAAGAGTAAGTAACTAGATTATTCAGTAACCACAGATTTAGAGCTTTTGGTTGAAATCAGTTTGTTATTAAAATTTAATCACTTAATTTTGAAAAAAAGCCAATATGGTACTCAGAAGAGTTTTCTGATATCAAACACTTGAACACAAATATGCTGTAAATTATTTCATGTTAATAATGCTGACAAAGCAATATACTCCAATATATGTGCTTATGAATAGCAAACATATTTCTTCAAATGGAATACCACTTATCGTCCTATTCATTTCCACTTGCCAACCTGAGAGACCCAGGTCATTCACAGTACAAACACTTTTCAGTTCACTCATTCATTCCACAAAATGTATGCATCCTATGCTTTATGACAGACACTGTTCCTGGAGTTGGGCAAATGGCAGTAAGCAAGACAAACAAGGTATCTATTTACCCTAAACAGGTAAACAAACACATAAGAAAACTTCAGATAGTGATAAGTGCTGTTGGAGTCAACTCAATGGCAGCTATCCATCTATGTCTATAGTATGCCAAGACGTTTGAGTTTCATTCCAAGTGTTATGGGAAGCCCCTTAGGAGTTTTCAGAAATGACATGAACTGATATGTGTTTTAAAACAATAATAAAAAAAAACTATGGCTTCTGTGAGATGAGTAGGAGACAAAAATACAATCAGGTGAGAGGTGATGGTGGTTTGTACAAAAGTAGTAGAGGTAGAAATGAAGACAAGTGCATAGAATTGAGATATATTTTAGAAACAGAGCCCAAGAAACTTGCCGGTGTATTGTAAGGGCGTGTGTGTCAGAAGAGGGGTGGGCAGTGGGGGAAGAAAGAGGAATCAAGATAGGGTAGACTGAGGGAAAACACAACTCTAACAGTATAATAATAACTTAATCATACACTACCCAAAGAGTCAATATAACAACAATGATATATCAAATATTATACCTCAACCTTAATTTTAAATTGAAAGATGCACTTATCTAAAATTTCAGATTAATTTACTCAGTTTTATAAAATAATTTAAATAAAGTATTGTGGCCAGCACTGTTCAGTGTCTCTATTTTGTTGTTGTGTAGTGGTGAAAGAAAAAAAAATTTATTAACAAGTCAATTAGAGTTAACAGGATTTACTGAGCAAGAAAACTTCATGAACAGGGAGTATCCCAAACTAAGAAGGCTCAGTTTATTTATTTATTTTTTTCTCTTTCCTTGTTTGTGCTTTTGGTGGCATATCTAATAATAATAATAATCTAAATTCGCAAAGATTCCCTCCTTTTTTTTCTAAGAGTATTATAGTTTGAGCTTTTACATTTAGCTGTTTGATCTGTTTTGAGTTAATCTTTGTATATAGTATGAGATAGGGTTCCAACTTCATTCTTTTACATGTAGATAGCCAGTTGTCCCAGCACCATTTGTTGAAAAGACTATTCTTACCCCCATGTAATTGTCTTGGCACAGAAATTTGATTTCCAACCTACTTAGCCCCAGTAGTGATATCCTCTTGGTCCTTTTATTGTATTTCTTCCTTTGTAATTTAAACTACCTTTCTCCTGGCTCTGGGTCTCTGACAGTCACCTCTTATCTATTTGAACCTTAAACATGGATCCTTGTGGCCAATCAAATTTTGATACCAACATCTTGCCATGACAGTAGAACAGAGTGAGTGTGTTTATACACACTTTTACTTTCTCCAGTTACTCAGTAATGCAATTATCCTAATTCAAAGAGAAAGGCAAGAACACAGTTTTCCATTAATTCCTACATGGCATGGGTACGGGGAATTTGATGAAAACTTACCACGTAATGCTCATTAACTCACAACATAATTTCGTTGGTAGAGTTGAAGGAAATTTTGCAGGAAAATTTAAGGGAAAATGTCATAAAGATGCTTAGAAGTGGGCATTTCTGGGACTCCTAACATCATTCTTTTGGAGGGCTCATTAGAAAAACCAAAATAAATAACCTTATCGTGACACTTAAGACTCCCCCAAATTTAGTACCCTTAGTTTCCATTCAAGCCAGATTTAGAAGAGGACGTGGAACAAGAGATATCATTATGATGTCAGATGGCTCTTGGCTGAAAGCATAGTGTTGTGGATTGAATTGTGTCCCCCCAAAGTGTGTGTCAACTAGGCTACGCCATGATTCCCAGTATTATGTGGTTGTCCACAATTTTGTGATATGATGTGACTATTCTATATGTTGTAAATCCTACCTCTATGATGTTAATGAAGCAGGATTAGAGGCAGTTATGTTAATGAGGCTGGACATAATCTAAAGAATTAGGTTATATCTTGAGTCCATCTCTTTTGAGATCTAAAAGAGAAAATCAAGTAGAGAGGAGAGGAACCTCATTACCACCAAGCAAGAAGAGCCAGGAGTGGATCACGTCCTTTGGACTCAGGGTCCCTGCACTGAGAAGCTCCTAGACCCTGGTGAAAATTGATGATGAGGACCTTCCCCCAGAACTGACAAAGAGAGAAAGTCTCCCACTAGAGCTGGCACACTGAATTTGGACTTCTAGTATCCTAAACTGTGAGAGAATAAATTTATATTTGTTGAAGCCATCCACTTGTGGTATTTCCATTATAGCAGCACTAGATAACTAAGACTCAGAGAATACCAGAAAGATGTTTACCTGTGTTTTATTGAGTACACAAGGGCATTTGACTGTGTGGATCATAACAAATTATGGATAACATTGCGAAGAATGGGAATTCCAGAACCCTTAATTGTGCTCATGAGGAACCTGTACATAGACCAATAGGTAGTCGTTTATACAGAACAAAGGAATACTGTGCGGTTTAAAGTCAGGAAAGGTTTGCATCAGGGTTGTATCCTTTCACCATACTTATCCAATCTGTATGCTGAACAAGTAATCTAAGAACCTGAGCTACAGAAGAAGAATGCCACATCAGTATTGGAGGAAGACTCATCAACAACTTGTGATATGTAGATGACACAACATTGCTTGCAGAAAGTGAAGAGGACTTGAAGCACTTACCGATGAAGATCAAAGACTACAGCCTTCAGTATGGGTTGCACTTCAACATAAAACGAAAATCCTCACAACTGGACCAATAAGCAACATCATTATAAATGGAGGAAATATTGAAGTTGTCAAGGATTTCATTTTACTTCGATCTACAATCAACACCCATTTAAGCAGCAGTCAAGAAATCAAATGATGTATTGCATTGGGCAAATCTGCTGCAAAAGGCTTCTTTAAGATTTCGAAAAGCAAAGATGTCACCTTGAGGACTAAGGTGCTCCTGACCCAACCCACGGTATTTTCAATCACCTCATATGCATGTGAAAACTGAATGATGAATAAGGAAGACCAAAGAAGAATTGATGCCTTTCAGTTATCATGTTGCTGAAGAGTATTGAATATATCAATGGACTGCCAGAAGAACAAACAAATCCAGCTTGAAAGAGTACCGCCAGAATGCTCCTTAGAAGGGAGGATGGCAAGACTTCATCTTACGTACTTTGGATGTGTTATCAGGAGGGACCAGTTGCTGGAGAAGGACATCATGCTTGGTAAAGTAGAGGGTAGGTGTGAAAGAGGAAGACCTTCAATAAGATGGATTGACACAGTGGCTGCAACAATGGGCTCAAGCATAGAAACGATTGTGAGGATGGTGCAGGACAGGGCAGTGTTTCATTCTGTCGTACATAGGGTTACTATGAATCGGAACCAACTCTAGGGTACCTAACAACAACAAGCCTCCACTCATGAATCCCCAAAGGAAAGCTTCATTGTAATCAAATTGGTCTTTGTTCCGTCCAGTCCTATGTGCTCTGCTATCATTCCATTTACTTTCAACATTCAGTGAGTGCCAAATATTCCTGCCTAGAACAATTTCTCCTTTTCATTTCTGCAGACTTAACTCCTACTTCAAGATCTGGCTCAACTATGTTGATCACTCCAGCTCCTGGAATTGCCCTTGCTTTTAATGCCTGTAATTGTTGCTGCTTGTCTATTTGGCCATCTAAGTAGTATCAGCCATCTGAGGAGCTCTGGTGGCACAGTGGTCAAGCGCTGGGATACTAACCGGAAAGGTTGTTGGTTTCAAACCACCAGCTGCTCCATGGGAGAAAGATGTGGCAGTCTGCTTCTGTAAATATTTACAGCCTTTGAAATCCTCTAAGGTGGTTCTATTCTGTCCTACAGGATTGCTACAAGTTGGATCCACTCTATGGCAATGAGTTTTTTATCAGCCATCTTGTTGCATTATTTGATCAACTTTCACATGCAAGCTAAGTGTCTTTGTATTCCAGCACTTTGGCTTAGTACTCATTCACGTTATGTAGTCAATGTATGTTTGTGGTGGATGATAAAACCTGGTCTTTGGAGAAGTTGTCTTTTAATAACCCTATTTTCTATCAGCAAAATAGTCACAGGATTTGAAAGTTTTTAAATGACCTTCCTGACACCCAAATTGTACTACAGATTCTGCGACAAGGTCATGTTGCTGAAACCAGAGTTCTTTGCCAGAGGCTGGCACAATGCACTTCTCATGACAATGGAAGATAAGGAGATCGGAGAGGGCTTTGAAATCAAGCAGATACAGATTTGCACAATACTCAACTTCAATCTGGTTTCTGAACCAATAAAAACATGTGGTTTCTAGCCAAGTGTTCAAACCAGTTTATTCCAGTTTGAACCCCTACTGAGAATTTGCATTTACACCCCAGGTATATTGAATTGGAATCTACATTTTAGCAAGAGCCCCAGGTGATCTAAATTTTGAAAACTACTGCTCTATTAGTGGTTCTCAGAATTGGTCCTGAACCAGCAGTATTAGCATCACCTGGGAACTTGTTAGAAATGCAAATTCTCAGCAGGGGTTTGAACCTGAAGCAACCAGTTCCAAGCCCTGTTTCTAGCAAACAGGATAAGAGGGTTTTTTAGAAATGGAGTAATTGGGATACTCTCGCATTATGGATAACCTGATAGTATGAGGTGGGAAAGAATATACAGCAAGCTATGGAATATTTCATGCAATGTTCTCTGTATGAAAGGTTGTCGTAAAAACTTGGGGAGGAATGACAGATGTTGCCAGCTTTGCTGATTGGTTGTTAATGGTGCGCGCGCACACACACACGCGCGCGCACACACACAGAGAGGGGAAAAAAAAAAAGCAACAGATTGCACTATAGAGAAGAGTAGTGATCTCTGGAACTCCCTTTCAGTTAATCATTTGTATATAAGCCGAACTGAACCTCATTAGGACTCATTAGGAAGTACAAAGGTGATTGCTTAGCAAATACTGTCAAAATTTTAGATAAAAACTGGTGCCGGTTTTATATAAAATTCCACCTAAAATGTTAATTATAAAAGCGCTGCATTTTGTCTGGTTTCTGCTCACTAACTTTCAAAGCTGACTTTACTTATTTATTTTTACTATTTTCTTGTCCTACTAAGCCCTTTAAGCTATGTTCATCAAGTTAGAGGAAGGCTGATTTATAAAGGGAAGACCTAGGACCTGAAAGAAATAAAAATGGGCAGTGATGACAGTCCTAAAAAGACTGTTTGCTTTTTTTTTGACTTTAGAAGACCATACTTTTAAATCATGCCCATCACTGAGATAGACACATTTATTTTTGAGTCCTGCTGTACCCTTTGATGTTCCACAACACTGGGAATACACTTCTTTGTTCTAACCCCAGCATCTGAATCAGAGCCAAGCAGAGTAGGCTTGTCATAAATATGCATTGAGTATTAATGTGGGGCAGGACTTTGATTAGGAAATGCTACATGCCCAAGTGGGAGGAAATGCCACAGACTGAGATAAAGTGCTATTAGCAGATTTTATTTTATTTTTCCTGAAGCTTGGGAATAATCACTTCTCTCTGGAGTCAAACTTCTCCAGGCCTTTCTCTTCAGGATCTAAAAGCAACTCACATAAAAGGCCTCCATGTGAGACCCTCTTCCACTGAGTGCTGGGGAGAAGGTTCCTTCTGATTCCGTTTTTCTTTCTTGACTTTTCAGCAGTTCATCAGAAAACCCGGAACCTTACATCCCAACTTGAAGATGAAATTAGCAATAAGTAAAAAACATTGTACTTCTTTTGATAATTTTTGTTAGCACAGATCTTGGTATAAACACACACACACACACACACACAAAAGGTAATGAGGTTAGGATGGTCCTTAGCATGTAGGGCAAGTTAATTATATTTATAAATTTTATACCAGAACCCTTCTCCCCTTTTCAGGTAAAACCACTACACTCATCTTTCTGCAGCCTTGACCAAAACCAAAACCCAAATCAAAAAAGGACCTTTCTGAACCACCTGGGTGGAAACCCTGGTGCCATAATGGTTAAGAGCTATGGCTGCTAACCATAAAGGTGGGCGGTGGGAATCCACCAGGCGCTCCGTGGAAACCCTAGGGGGCAGTTCTGCTCGTTCTATACGGTCACTATAAGTTGGGATCTACTCGACGACAATGGGTTTTTTTTTTGGTGAGGGTGAGGGGGAGGCAAGTTAGTTTTTATTGCAATTCCGGGTTTTTATCAGGCTACCCAACACAACCCGGGCACACTAGCAGGCCGGCCCCCGGCGCACCCAAGTCTCGCGGGTTGGGGCAGCAGGGCCTGAGAACCCCAGCCTCTGCCTGTTGCTCGGAGGCGAGGCGAGGCGAGAGGGACTTAACCCTTGGCGTTCCATTCCCCTTCCCTCTTTGCACCCTCACTCACACCCAACACTCCTTTCCAGACAACTGGCGGCTCCACCGCTATTAAAAGCTAGAAGGTGGCGAGAGGCGATGCGCGGGGACGCAGGAGTTAGAGCACCTCTTCCCCTCTGGACAAGACTTAGGGTAGTTCGAGTGATAGTGAAGACGGACTAGGCGAGCGAAGGTCCCAGGGCGGAACGAGGGTGCCCGGGGAAGGGCGGGGGTGGCTAACACCCCTCTCCTGAGGGTGGTACGGTCCGAAGAGGGGCGGGGCGGAGGAGGCTCTCTCGGGTCTCTCCCCGCCCCTCTCCCGCCTCCATGGAGGCACTGCCGCGGGAGCGAGTGAGCGCGCGCCCCGGAGACCCCTCCCCCTGCGCCGCCGCCCGAGCTCCGCCCGTCGCCAAGCCGCCCCCTCCGAGGCTGCAGCGAGAGCTCGCCGAGCTCTGCAGACGCCGCCGCCTTTGCTGCCTCGGTGTTCTCCTCCTGCCGGCTTGCGGGGGCCGCGCCCGGCAGCGGCGCTGCCCTGGGTGGGCAGTGGGGCCAGCGCTCTGTCTGAGCGCTCTGCTTGGCAAAGCCAGGTCTCCCGCCCGCGCGGCGTCGCGACAGGTGCAGAGTCCAGGCTGAGGACCCACCTGCGGCCACCGCCGCTGCAATGCCCACCATGCGGAGGACAGTGTCCGAGATTCGCTCGCGCGCCGAGGGTGAGTGGCCGCCGCAGCGCGGGGCTGTGCGCGGAGCCAGCTTGAGGTCTGGCTGTGTGAGATAGAGTGTCTGTGTGTGTGTGCGTGTGTGTGTGTGTGTGTGTTGTGTCGGGGACGAGACGCCCTGCCCCAACTCCTCCCCCGGGCAGTCTGGCTGTCGCGCTTGGTCTCTGGCGGACCCTTCTCCCTGCGCCGCCTCCAGTGTACTCGTAGACTCTTTTCCGCCTGCACAATCCCTGAATTGGTGTCCTAGGCGGGAGCACCAAGACTCGCTTTTCACTGCAGCTTGACCATTCGGTCCCTGTCGCCGAACGTTCTCACCCTGCCCAGCGCCCTCCCCAGTAGCTCGCTGATCTCCCCCTCTCCACTTAGCATCCTTTCCCATTGGAACAGATCACAACCCTTCCACCCCCGCCTCCGGCGCCCACCTTTTTGCAGCCCCCACATCAAAGCTCCCCGAGAAGATTTGCCTTTCCCAGACTGCAGGATCCTATGAGCCGCAGCCCCTTGCCTCTCAGAGCGCGAGGAGCCTTAATTATGGTTGGGTGATCAGTGGGGATCATGTCTCTGCAATTCGGCCTTCAGCATCTGAGTCTCCTCCAGGTCACGTCTAGGATTTTCGTTTTGTTTTTCCTTTTGCCTCCAGTCCGCACTTTGGCCAGCTGAGCGGACTTTCCAGCAAGGTGGAAGCTATTTTCTTTGCTCCACCCAGGGCGGGCTGTTCAATGGCTACACTTGTCAACACTGAGCAACAGGAGATGTTCGAGGGTACAAGCTTGTAAGCTTTTGGGGGGCAGAGACTCATCGGCTCTGCGCACCCTGCCTGTCATGTGGCAGGCACTTAG
This sequence comes from Trichechus manatus latirostris, assembly GCF_000243295.1. Classification (NCBI taxonomy): domain Eukaryota; kingdom Metazoa; phylum Chordata; class Mammalia; order Sirenia; family Trichechidae; genus Trichechus; species Trichechus manatus. The sequence goes on from NW_004444062.1 coordinate 1,540,736, forward strand.
TAAATATGCCTTGATTTTGCTCTGGGCAGAGCCGAGATTGTACATGTCTCCGAGTTTTTGGTTTGTTTTGTTTTTCTCTGCCACAAACCCATACTTGAATCTTGCAAAGGGTGGGGTAATATGTTTTTGAGAACTAGCCTGTCTTGCCATCATCACTGATTCCCACCTCATTCCCACTCCTTAATATGAAGCAGGTGGGAAAGTGGTGTTTTAGAAAAAGGATGTGGAAGTTAGAATTCCAGGGGTTCGAGACAGGCCATTTTATTACTTCTCCTCCTCAGTTTTGCCATGTAAAAAATGGGGACACTGTGCTTTAAGATCTATGTGTTTTTCTAATTACAGCTTTTAGGGAATACCAGATGAAATTGTTCTGGGGAGAATACCACGTAGAAGTCAAAACTGACCTGTGTCCTACACAGAATTTAGCTTATGGTTATTTTCACTTGTAATATACTGAAAAAATATTTATATAGGATGTTACAGTTTTAAATGCACAGTAGAAAATAAATATTAAATCCAAATCCACTGCCATCTCTAGTTAATTCGGACTCATAGCGACCTTATAGGACAGAGTAGAACTGCCCCATAGGGTTTCCAAGGAGCTGCTGGTGGATTCGAACTGCCAACCTTTGGTTAGTAGCCGAGTTCTTTACCACTGCGTCACTAGAGCTCTGAATAGATAATAGTGCCGTAATAATCACTTACAGTATGTAAAAAAATGTATTCATTCATTGTTTCACATTGCTAAATGAAAGAATTTAATTTCCCTAATCACCATTTCGGAGCTCTGGTGACACAGTGGTTAAGAGCTCGGCTACTAACCAAAAGGTTGGCAGTTCCAGTCCACCCACCAGCTGCTTCTTGGAAACCTGATGGGACAGTTCTCCTCTGTCCTATAGGATTTCTATGAGTCAGAATCGATTCGATGGCAACAATAACCATTTAAGACCAAGATGGATGTCAGAAGAGATTCTGAAACTTGATATTGAATCTTATGACTTGGAGATAAGAATGCCTTACAATTCCATTTGTAAAATCTTCTAAGCTAAATCCAGACATACTTGGTGAACCTCCTACTAGAACCTGAGTCCATCAAAGTGAGCAATGTTTGTGTGATTTATTCACTGCATCTAGAGTGTTGCCTGCCACATAGATACTGTTTCGTATTTATTGAAAGAATGGATAACTTTGAACTTGATTTTTAATGAAAGTAGCCTAACTTTCTTCTCTTGATTGTAGAAATAATATGTGCTCATTGAAAAAAATCACACTTCAAAAGGTTTCAAGAAAAGAGTAAAAATCACACCAAACTATGCCATCCAAAAATAATCACTGTTAATGTTTATATCCTTCCCAACTAGTTTCCAGGAGAGGGGAAATATATTTGTTAAGAAAAATGGGATCTTACTCTACATTATTTTTAATCTTTCTTTCCCCCACTTAATAGTATTTCATGGACATCGTTACCTCTCAAATGGAGATTTTTGAAAACTCTGTGAAGGGTGGGATTGTTGTCTAGTGTTCCTGTTGCGTTCTCGGTGCCTAGACTAGCGCTTGGCACTTACTGGAGGCTTGATAGTTATTTGTTGAATGCACAGATCTGTATTGTTAATTTTATGGCAGCTTAGCATTTTTACACCAGTATATAAGAATTTACTAAGGAATCCTCTGTGGGTGGACATTTAGGTCATTTCAGTTTGTTTTTAAGTAAGCATCTTTGCACATTTTTGTACACTTTAGGCCCATGGCCTTGTTCTCTCAAATTTGTAACCATTTGTAAAAGGGCTGTACGTTGCAGCATCTACTAGGGATCCACTTGAAGCAAGGGTTAAAAGTAAGATAAAACAGCTAAAAAAAAATGAACCATCTGAAGAAAAAAGAAAAAAATTGGAAGTCAAGCCCATGGATGCAACTTTTCTGATTATTTCCTTGTGAAAAGTTTCTACACAGGGATTTCTGCACCAAAAGTATGCACCTTTTTTTTTATATATATATATTTTATTGTACTTCAGGTGAAGGCTTACAGAACAAATAGTTTCTCATGTAACAGTAGCACACATGCTGTTT
>NW_004444062.1:1546847-1564941 GCF_000243295.1 Trichechus manatus latirostris
TATTCTCACTCCGTTTGGTGTTCGGCTGAGTTCTTTGTCTCTTCATTTGATGTTCTAGGGTTTCAGGATTGTTGATTCTCTGTTTGGCTTAGTTTTTCGGTTCTTTGCTGTGGAGGGACGGCGTGGTGCTTCTGCCTAGAGTGCCATCTTGCCAAACTCTGCCAAGTATGCAGCTTTTTATAACTTTTGATACATATTTCAAAATTGCTAGAAAAATCATACCCATTTCACTCCCACTGAAAGTAAATGAGATGCCTGTTTATCTTATCTTCAGCACTGGATAACATTCTTTTTTATCTTTATAATAAAGCAGTGCAAAAAATGAGTCTCTAAGTTTACATTGCTTTAATACATTGTTTAGTTAGGTTGGATATATTTTGGTAAGTTTAGTGATTATTTTTCCTTTTTTCTGAATTGCTTATTCCTGTTCCTTCATGAAGGTCTTTTTTTTCTTTTTTTGCTGTTGAATTTTAAGAGCATCTTATATGCATATGTATATACTTTTTTTATTGTGCTTTAGATGAAGATTTACAGAGCAAAACAGTTTGTCATTAAATAATACACATATCGTTTTGTGACATTGGTTACCAACCCCATGACGTGTCAACACTCTCCCCTTCTTGACCTTGGGTTCCCCATTACCAGCTTTCCTGTCCCCCCCTGCCTTCTTGTCCTTGCTCCTGGGCTGGTGTACCCATTTAGTCTCGTTTTGTTTTATGGGCCTGTCTAATCTTTGGCTAAAGGGTGAACCTCAAGAGTGACTTCAGTACTGAGTTAAAAGGGTGTCCAGGAGCCATACTCTTGGGGTTTCTCCAGTGTCTGTCAGACCAAGAAAGTCTGGTCTTTTTTTTGTGAGTTAGAATTTTGTTCTACATTTATCTCCATCTCTGATTGGGGCCCTCTTTTGTGATCCTGGTCAGAGCTGTCAGTGGTGGTAGCTGGACAACATCTAGTTGTGCTGGACTCACTCTGGGGGAGGTTTTGGTAGTTATGGTCCATTAGTCCTTGGGACTAATCTTTTCCTTGTGCGTTTGTTTTTCTTCATTCTCCCTCGCTCCAGACAGGGTAGGATCAGTGGAGTATCTTAGATGACCACTCACAAGCTTTTAAAGATCCCAGATGCTACTCACTAAAGTAGGATGTAGAACATTGTCTTTATAACCATGTTATCCCAATTGAGCTAGATGTCCCCCGAGACCATGGTCCTCATCCCTCATCCCAGTAATTCTGTCCCTCAGGGAGTTTGGATGTGTCTGTGAGCTTCTATGACCTAAGACATCTTATATTTTAAGAGCTTGTTTAACAGATATTAACCTTTTCCCTATTTATAGTTTAACTTTTAACTTTGTTTATAGTGTTTTCTTTTATATATAAGTTTATGTGAAGTATAATCTTTAAGTGCAGAGCCCTGGTGGCCCCGTGGTTAAGAGCTACGGCTGCTGACCAAAAGGTCGGCAGTTTGAATCCACTACCGTTCCTTGGAAACCCTATGGGGCAGTTCTACTCTGTCCTGTAGGGTCTCTGTGAGTCAGAACTGATTCAATGGCACCTAACAACAACAACAACACTCTTTTTTTCCTTACAATTTCTGTTTTAGTATCATATTTCTTATTTCAAGATAATAAAAATTTCACTTAATTTTTCTTCTAGAACATTTAGTTTTATTTTAAATACATCTATAATTCATGTAGAGTTTATTTTGGTGTGAGATGTGAGGTACAGATCTAATTTTTTTATAAATCCTTTATCTGGTGCAATAACCATATATTTAATAATCCATTCTTTCTATACTAATTTGTCATGCTTCTTTTATTTACTGAATTTACGTATAGTGTTGAGTCATTTTTGTCTTTTTTTCGCTCTCTCTCTTATTTTGATCTGCCTTTTTTGACTGCTAGTCTCAAATTCCTCTATTGCAACTTAATAAGAAATGTAACATCTTTCATATATTGGGTCATTTAAGCTTGTATATACATGTCTGTCTGTCTGCATTGCACATGCGGACAGGCTGTGCCTCAAACTTCCAGGCAGGCATTAGACTGCTAGGAATGAGACACGTACACCTACTGGCATCAGCCATTCTACAGCTGCTGCGTTCACCTGTGACCGAGCCATACACACGAGACACAGAGTGTTGGCAAAGTTAAAGCCGTTATTATTATTTATAGAAAGCAAATAGTAAGCAATAACAACAAATTCTCAAAGAGGAAATGCTTACCCTTTCCTCAAATTACCCATGTCCATTCTTATGTAACTGGGCAGGTGCACTGTGATTCAGGTCAGATATTGTATTCCTGCTACTGGTGCCTCTGGCTAACCACCATGCTGCCCGGGGCACTTGCACAGCTCCCCAGGCTTCTGCTCTGCTGGTGGGTCTTACGTCACCTGGAAGGCACCTGCACAGGATCTCCCTGGGCTTTGTGACTGGACCCTTCTAAGCTTCTACTGCCAGCTCCTGCCAAGCTACCTGGGCCCCCACTGCCTGGGACATACTCAGGCCTCTGCCCTGCACAAGCGTTACTACTCCTTTAGCTCCACTGGCAAGCCTCCTGCCCAGAGGCATCCAGCTCCACCCTGCTGTAGGAAGATCCCTGCACAAGATATGCTAAGGCAACCCCTGCATGGGGCACACTCAGGTCTCTGCCCTGCTTGGACAAGTGTTGCAGCTCTTTTAGCTCTGCAGGCAAGCCTTTTGCCGAAAGGAACTCAGCTCTCACTCTGTGGGCCAGACAGGCTCAACACCACTATCTCTCGCAGTCTTCAGCATTCGCTCTTTCTTCTGGGTCTAGGAGGTTCTCAGTGCAGGGACTCCAGGTCTTTGGTCCAAAGGACATGCTCTGATTCAGACTCTTCTTGATGTAGCAAGATGCCCCTGAACCTGTGTGGGATTAGCCCTTTTAAGCCTTTTAAACCAGCCAAAAGAATGAGCAAATCTGTCTTGGAAGAAGTACAGCCAGAATGCTCCTTAGAGGCAAGGATGGCAAGACTTCGTCTCACATACTTTGAACATGTTGTCAGGAGGGATCAGTCCCTGGAAAAGGACATCATCCTTGGTAAAGTAGAGGATCAGTGAAAAAGAGGAAGACCCTCAAGGGGGTGGATAAACCCAGTGACTGTAACAATGAGCCAAAGCAGAAAAGCAATTGTGAGGATGGCACAGGACCAGGCAGTAGTTCGTTCTGTTGTACAGTGTCACTATAAGTTGGAGCCAACTCAACGGCACCTAACAACAACAAACCAACCAATCCCCTTGGTAGGCCACAGTCACCTTATTTGCATAGCCATAGTAAACTGTTCAATCCATGCAAGAGTTTTACACACCTTATTTGCATAGTCCCAGCCAATCATTTTGTGGGAGTTATAAGACCATGGCTAGAAAGGCCAATGAAAGTAATTCACTGTACCACAAAGCTTATTTCTCTATTTACTGGTATCTTCTTTCATGTACTAGAGTTTTCTTAAAATAAGTCCTGAACATTTGAATGATTTATTCCTATATGATTTATATTTTGTGAACATATGTGAATGGGATCCTTTTAAAATATGTATTTTCTTGATTGTGACTATTAGTGCATGTATGGAACTGTTGATTTTGAAATTGACCATTGGTCTAAATTCTTTCATTTTTAATAGTTTTCAGTTAAGTTTCATCTGTTTTTAAATAATATTGTATGTCATAGACCAAAGTATTTTTAAAAGAGGTTTTTGATTAATTAGAATTGACCAGATATATTTGGATTCATCTATTTTTTCAGGAAGATTGATTCATTTTTATCTGCTTCATTGATTCAGGTTCCAACTTAACTATGTTTAAGGTTTCAGATAGTAGCCATTTCATAATAGCCTAGATGTTACTCTCTTTATTCTTCTGGGAGTAGAGATGAGAATTTAGACCAGCTGGGATTTAACTAATTAACTTATATTAAATCTGCATTCGTATCTCAGATCAGCACTATCTAAGAAAATAAAATGTGAGCCACAAATGCTAGGCATGTATGTCATTTAAAATTTTCTAGTAGCCACATTAAAAAGCAAAACCAAACAGCTGAAATCAATTTTAATAATATGTTTTCTTTAACCCAGTATATCTAATATACTATCATCTCAACATGTCATTAATACAAAAGTTAACCATGAGATGTTTCACATTTGTATTTTTGTACTAAGTTTTTAAACCCAGGGTGTATTTTATACTTGTAGCACCTCTCAATTTGAACTAGCCCTGTTTTAAGTACTCAGTAACCACATGTGGCTAGTGGCTACCGTATATATATCAGACAGCACAACTCTTGATTATATTTTTAGCAAGTGCTTGTATGTTAGAATTTACTAGAGTTTTTCAGAATATAAAATTTTATAATGAAAATTCATGGCTCAAAGTGAGTTTATTTAAAATACATACATGGATTTCTGTCTTAAATAGAGATTTAAACCTTCAACTTCTTTCCTTACAACAGAAGGCCAATCACGAATGTCCTCATAAAACCTCACACATTAGTGCTTAGATAATACTGCTTTTGACATGGCCCTTGTGGTAATTTAAGGATTTTATATATGTACATTTTAGCATCTTTTGAAGCCTGTTTTGTTTCTGGTAGAAACAAAACAAAACAAAAAAAACCTCTTTTTAAAATGTATTTGATAAGCGAAAACCATCATGTTAACATGAAATGTGTGTATGTAGATAGTAGCTTTCAGTAGTATGCTTTTATGTACAGTATTGCCAGGGTAAGTGTCTGCTTTAATTGAACCTCTTGTTCATTATTTTGTTCGAGCCATCTTTGGAGATGACTGATCTGGAGCCCTGATGGCGTGGTGATTAAGCACTCACCTGCTAACCAAAAGGTCCACTGTTCGAACCCACCAGCTGCTCTGTGGGAGAAGGACGTGGCATTCTGGTTCCATAAAGATTTACAGCCTTGGAAACCCTATGAGGGCAGTTCTACTCTGTCCTATAAGGTCGCTATGAGTCAGAATCAACTCAACAGCAGTGGGTTTTGGATCTTGATCCTTTTATGGCTATGCTTAATAGCATCAGGTTAGTCAGGTGACAGCCCAGGCAGAGAATGTTAATGAGAAGGCAGCCCAGGTCCTGAACCAAGAAACGTCCTCAGTGGGCCAGACCTATTTAGAATACAGGATTGGTTTTGCAGAGGTGAATCAGAGAGATGTTTGTTCTGACACGGGTCTAGAATAGTTGCGCTTCTATAATTGGATTAGGCCCCTGTGGCTAACTCTGGCCCCAAGATAAAGCCAACTTGGTATAAAAGAAATGTCCTTCCAGCTTCTGCAGCCCATCTTTTCCTCTTGTCCCTTCTTCATCCCCATATAGATTTAGCCCTGCCCCAGCCTCTAAAACCTTAGGTGAGAGAGATTTAAGGAGCTCTGAGTAAGCACTCTAGGGACGAGGCATTAATCACCTGTCACCATTTCTCCGACCCTCTGAGTGTCTGTCATAGCAGCTTGTAGATCTCCAGGACTGGGGCCCTGCCTTGTTCTGATAATGTCCCCCCTCAGAGAGGAGACACAGCTCCCTGACCCTAGCTTGGGCTCTGGGGCCCTGCACTTGTGAGCAATTCTCCTGATGCTAAACTGGGCCTGCTAAGGTTTCTGAGTATGTTTGCTTGTACTTTCCCCACTGTTGCTCTTGGCTAGCTTGTCTGGACAAACTTGTATAGTTTTGGAGATCTTTGGTTCTTAGTGCACCTATTGTTTGTAAACATTTTCCCTGGATCCCTTGCTCACCTGCTGAATTGTCATCATGATGACTGTGACAAGTTGACCCTTCCCAATCCCATTTTAGCTTGCCTCACTCTACTTTTTTTTTTTTTTTTTAAACACACATCATGTCCTATCTGACTGAAAAAATGAAACAGGACTCTCTGGGTAGATTTTACCCAAATTTGATGTGCTGCTCTATTCCTTAAACTCAACTAGGTTCAATCCATCACCTACACCAGAATGGTTCTGATAAATGGTCTAAGTTGGACTTAGTCAACTTTTAGTAACTGTTTATTTTCATAGCTGGGGGTAAATGTTACGAAAATTACATGAGGAAGAATGATCTGTCTGTCATCTTTAATCAAAGGGTGTCTGTTTACCAATGTGGACAGGGCAATGGGAGGCATGTGTAATGTGGATTGTTTTATAGGCACATTGTGTACCTCAAAGGTGTTCAACTCTGGCTGCACAGTGAATCATATAGGGGATATTTTAAACAATACTAATGCCTGGACTCATCCCAGACCAATGGAATCAGTCAGTCTTTGGGGATGTGGACCAAGCGTTGATATTTTGAGAAATCTCCTCAGGTAGTTCTAATGCTCAGTGGTGTTAAAAAATACTGGTGTACATCCTTTAACTTACTTGCTTGCAGAGAGGATGAGGAATAGATTGTTTAAAGCCATATAAGTTGCCAGCCAAGGAACCAAGAGCATATTGGTATTTTTGGTAAATTTTTTGACTGTTACCCAGTGATCCTATGAGTCTGAGTATACCCCTCTTAATTTCCCCTCCTATTCCAAAGAAAGGTGATCCAACCGAATGTGGAAATTTTTGAACTATGTCAGTAATACAACACACAAGTAAAATTTTGCTGAAGATCACTCAGAAGCGGCTGCAGCAGTACATTGACAGAGAACTGCCAGAAACTCAAGCTGGATACAGAAGAGGATGTGGAACCAGGGATATCATTGCTGATGTCAGGTGGATCCTGGCTGAAAGCAGAGAATACCATAAAGATGTTTAACTGTGTTTTACTGATTTTGAAAAGGCATTTGACTATGTGGATCATAACAAATTATGGATAACATGGCGAAGAATGGGAATTCCAGAACACTTCCTTGTGCTCATGAGGAACCTCTACACAGATCAGGAGGCAGTTGTTCAAAGAGAACAAGGGGATACTGCGTGGTTTAAAGTCAGGAAAGGTGTGTGTCAGGGTTGTATCCTTTCACCATACTTATTCAGTCTGTAAATAATCCGAGAAGCTGGATTATATGAAGAAGAACGGGGCATTAGGATTGGAGGAAGACTCATTAACAACCTGCATTATGCAGATGATACAACCTTGTTTGCTGAAAGTGAAGAGGACTTGAAACACTTAGTGATGAAGACCAAAGACCACAGCCTTCAGCATGGATTACACCTCAACATAAAGAAAACAAAAATCCTCACAGCTAGACCAATAAGCAACATCATGACAAACAGAGAAAAGATTGAAGTTGTCAAGGATTTCATTTTACTTGGATCCACAGTCAACACCTACAGGAGCAGCAGTCAAGAAATCAAATGACACATTGCGTTGGGCAAATCTGCTGCTAAAGACCTCTTTAAAGTGTTAAAAAGCAAAGATGTCAACTTGAAGACTAAGATGCATCTGACCTTAGCCATAGTGTTTTTAGTCCCTTTGTATGCATGTAAGAGCTGGACAGTGAGTAAGGAAGACAAAACATGAATTGATGTCTTTGAATTATGGTGTTGGTGAAGAATATTGAATATACCATGGACTGCCAAAAGAACAAATGAATCTGTCTTGGAAGAAGTACAACCAGAATGCTCCTTACAAGCAAGGATAGTGAGACTATGTCTCACATACTTTGGACATGTTATCAGGAGGGACCAGTCCCTGGAGAAGGACATCATGCTTGGTAAAGTAGAGGGTCAGCAAAAAAGAGGAAGACCCTCAATGAGATGGATTGACACAGTGGCTGCATCAATGAGTTCAGGCATTGAAGTGATTGTGAGGATGGTGGAAGACTCGGCAGTGTTTCATTCTGTTGTATATAGGTTCGCTGTGAGTCAGAACTGACTTGATGGCACCTAACAACAACAAGAATGCAATTTCCCCTCTCAGAAATGGTAAAATTTATACTACTGTACTCAGTTATTAGGTTTTGGAGACTTTCTTTAAAATTCACAATTAAATATTCAATCCACTACAACCAAACGATGAGTACAACACATTTAGTTTATTTTTAGCTGGTATTTATCTGCTGTGTGAGCTTATTAAATATGAGCTTTTCTGCAGTGTCGTTACTAGTTTTTTTTGCTTGCCTGCTTATGTTTAGTATGTTATAGTAATTAATCTCTTTACTCATGCTATATATGTAGCCCACATGTTTAGTCAGTTACAACTAGAAGAAAAAAGAAAAAGCCTAGTAACTTTGTAGGGGTCTTTGATACTCCTGTGGCAACATTGTTTTCAAGAGGTTTATTTTCTTTACTTTACAATTATTGATTTATCCCACCAGGAGATGAAATAGTCTTTTACAAGTTAATGTAAAGAAAATGAAAACTTATCACAAGTCCTACTTTACGCGCATTCCCTGGTTGCTGAGATGGAGGCCGTTTTTGAGACTCTTAATTTAGCAAATGTGGTTTCTCTGTAACCACTTGGTTGGTGCTGGGTGTTTGGCTTCAGGATGAGGATGATGAGGACGTTGCCCACTGCTGGTGGGGAAGATTATTATTTCAAGCTCTTAGAAAACAAGTGCCACAGTGCCATGGATGAAGTACATTTTGTTCAACCCTTGTGTGGTTGTTTTTTACTTTATAGTTCTCTTCTATCCTGATTGTTTTTCACTTTATAGTTCTCTTTAATTTGTTTTTGGATTTAGACTTTCCTTTATTCCAAAAAAAAAAGTTGCTGTCAAGTCGATTCTGACTCATAGAGACCCTACAGTACAGAGTAGAACTGCCTCATAGGGTTTTTAAGCAGAGGCTGGTGGATTTTAACTGCCAACCTTTTGGTTAGAATCCTTAGCTCTTAACCACTGCGCCACGAGGGCTCCAATGTAATTTATACTCTACAGATGGAAATCCTTTTAAAAAGCCAGAATTTGATGTAGAAAGGGAAGTTCTGAATTTTTGATCCAGTTTGACCTCAAATGCCTACTTATTCCTATGTCTTTTTGTTTAAAGTTCAATAAAAGATTACACAAGGTTGCCCTTTGTTGACTTCCAACTGAAAATAATTAGCAAAGAAGAAAGGGAAAAAAAAAGTCCTCTTAATTTCCCCAGGTGCTAAGTTGATGCTCCCTTGATCTTATTAAGTGACTTCCCCTGTGGAATTTATGCTTACAATTATTAAACCACTCTTCAATATGTTTTAATTTTAACTAAGTCAATACCAAGGTCTTCAGCCTGAATTTAATAATTTTCCTTATGTCAGGCATTTTTTTCTGTATGTTCTGCTGGAATTGTCCTTTTCTTTTTAAAATTCCATTGAAGCAAACCAATACAATCACTGTCTTTACTGTTCATGCCTTATCTGTGTTTAGTCTATTTGCTACCAGACGATTTGACTTGGAAGTCACTTAACAAGTAGAATGTGACAGCCAAAACTTGAGGCCGTAACTCATTTAGTGCTGTTTTACTCTTTTTGTTTTCCCTAGAAGTCCAATTTTCTTAGCATCTTAAACCAACATTCTATAAATTACTGACTTGAGAGAAAATGAAGTGAGATACTTGAGGCTCAGATAGACCTGGAATCATATCTGGGTTCCTGTCCTTCTGAGCTATGTGGCTTTGGGCATGTCACTTAACCTCTCTTGAGACTTCTGGTTCTTTTTGGTAAAATGATAATGATAAAATACCTACTGGTATGTCATTTGCTTGTTGGGTAGAAAGTAGACTCTAGTCCAGCCAAGCCTGGCTGCATGTTGGAATCTCCTAAGAAGCTTTAAAAGTGCTAATCTCTGCTTCCGACTCCAGGATTCTGCTTCTATCCTGGGGATAAGAGTTGAAACAAGCAGAGATTATGGTGGCTTGGACTATTTGGTATCAGTGGAGATGGTGATAAGTGGCCGGATTCATGATATAATGTAAAGGTTGATCTAACAGATTTGTTGATGAATAGGATGTGGAGTATTAAAGAAAAAGAGGAGTTGAGAATGATCAAAGTTTTGGGCCCTGAGCTCAAAATGATGGTGCAGCTTACTGAGCTAGAAAACACTGGGATGAAGCACTGAAGACCTGCTTGCATCTGAAAAAGAAGAAGTCCACATGTGCCACAACAGTGAATGATAGTATACATTTCTTTTGTTTTCTTAGAAAGAGTGTTACATTTATCCTAAGATCAGGTCTTCATTCTTTTCTATCCCTTTGTTCCCGCATCTTGTTTTCTCTGAATATTCTTTAGAACTTCAGTAAACATGACTATTATTGTCTTACCTTTCCTCATTGCCATGGATTTTAGGCATCTAGGAACTGTATGGAATTCATCTCTGTGGGATAATAATTCTATTGCGCTAGGACTTTTCTCTCCATAATCAGAGTTGATGAGAACAGGCTTTCATGTTATCATCATGTTCCTTTGGTTCCTGAGGTACTTTAGACTTCAAGGACATTCTCTGGAGTGGAGAAATTAAATGAAAACATTTGATGTAAAGTAGGTGCTAAGCAGATGTTACTTGAATCCATGTCTGGTGAGTGATTGAGATGAGATCAAGCTGTTCAGATTTTGGAAGCTGAACTTTGCAAATGCTGGAGTGGTTTTGAAATCCCATGGTGTTTCCTTATTATCATGTAGAGGCCCATTGCATCTTGCTTAACAGTGGTCACAAGTATGGCAGCAGATGTAGGGGGTCGATTTCATGATTCCCATGAGTTATGGTATCATCTTGAGGCACAAGCATTTCATGAAGGGGTTCTTTATGCACTGGATGGTTTTTATTTGTGGTATTAGGAGGTTCTTGAAGCATCTCTTCCATCTGTCCTCTCATCATTCTTGTTCTACCTGTGAATAGGGTATGGCTGATGGCAATCTCACACATGTGTAGGTGTCATTGCTTTAATGTCACTGAGCACTGCACTGGGTCTTTTAAGTCTTTGCAGCCTACCAGCTGTCATTCACACATCCTAGTTCAGTCTTTTTGGTGGGGGTTTCTGTCTTCTTTTTTAGCCACATCCTGACAAACTGAAGGTTGCCAACCATACTTTATTTCCTTTTGTGCAAATGCCTTCTAAGATCTTAGAACCTGTCTTGTCTAACCAGTCTTGGTGAGTTCTTTAATACTGCTCACCGTGCTCATGGCAGATGAGCCATCCTGGAGCCACACCCATTCCCAGGGTCGTTCTGAGGTGTGGTGGAAAGTTCTTGGGTTAAGGCCTACCCCACACCCCGCAATATGATGAAGCACGTCTTTGTGGATTTCCTATTTTTCCAGCATTGTTTGATGAACTTCAGAGGTTTACATGCCAGATTGTGACACCGCTTGTTATCAATAGGCAGGTGAGGCATCATACCTTCCCTTACCCTGGTTAATGGCTGGTTCTATAGAGTAAGAAGCTGTTGCTATTGCTTATGGGTAATTCATGTTGCTGTGTGCTGGCTGACTTCTCCACCAAAGTCATAATTGGCAGGTAGGCTTTATTTCTTCACTGGATGTTTTTATGGTTGAGACATTGTTAAAAAAATAAAGTTTTTTTTCTTTTCTAACTTGCAAAGTCACAATGAAGTACAGTCTTTAACTTTATAAGGAAGAAGAAGGTGCCAGTCAACCTCTACTGACTCATTGCCAGAATAATACAGCAGCAAGACAGTGTAATTTGAGTGTTTCTGCTGCTTTTAATAAAATGAAGACTAGTCAGTTGGAAACAGACATGCATCAGCCTGTTTCTGTTTTATGAAATGCATGAATAGCTCTAAAAATTAAAGTTGTAGTACCTCAGATAACTTTCGCCATTGTTTATTAATATTTTTTCCAGTTCTTTTAAAAGCTTGGCTCATTCAGAGCTATAGTCCAGTTATATCTCTTCTGTGAACACAGTGCTACTGAAGTCATTGGATTTAACTGCCTTGCAAGCATTTATATCAACTACGTAATTCAGTAATGCACTTTTCTATATGCAAAATGATGAAAACTTGCTCCTGCACTGGCGCTGTATTAGTGGATCTCTGATGACCTTATAATTGTTTTTAAAAAAAAAACAAACAGAAAAACTTTTAAAAAGGTTTTTAAAAAACCTTTTTGGAAGGATAGGATGATGGAATTCTAAAGTTGGAAGGCAATTTGGAGGTCATTAAAGTGTAATACAGTACGATACAACCTCTTAAGGACATTGCTAGTAATCTATTATCCAGCTTCTGCTTGAATACTTCTTAGTAATAGGAATTTCATCCCTTCTTAAGACACTCTATTCCATTTGCAGGCAGCTCTAATTCTTAGCACATTATTCCGTGTATGGAGCAACAAATTGTTCTTTTGTGTATCTTCTTTCAATTGGTCTTTTGAGGCAGAATGTCTCTTCCTTCTGTTGCATACCGGTCCTTCAAGTGTTGTTGTTGTTAGCTGCCATAGAGTCAGCTCCATCTCCTGGCAATCCCATGCACAACTGAATAGAAAGAAACGTTACCTATTCCTCTGTCATCCCCATGATCCGTTGGGGATCAGACAGTTGTGATCCATAAGGTTTTCATTTGCTAATTTTCATTTGCTAAGTAGATGACCAGGCCTTTCTTCCTAGTCCATCTTAGTCCAGAAGCTCTGCTGAAACTTGTTTAGCAGCATCATAGCAACATGCAAGCCTCCACCTACAAACGGGTGGTGGCTGTACATGAGGTGCATTGGTTGGGAATCAAACCTGGCTCTCCCATTTGGAAGATGAGAATTCTACCACTGAACTGCCACTGTCTCCCCATCCTTCAAGTATTAGAGACTATTTATTATCATCTCTCTCTGCCTTCAGTGCTTTCTTATGTGACATGGGCACAGGTCATCCTGGATTTTCTCGTCTGGGTGTGCCATAGTCTCTCCCTGCTAAAGTATGGTCCCCAGGACTGAACTTTTGTTCTCAGTGTTCCCAATGTTGTTTGATGGAGCACAGTAGACTAGGGCAGTTATCTTCCTTGTTACCAGCATTCTGTCTAACAATGCAGCCCAAGGCAGAATCAATTTTGAGAGGCAGCCATATCACATTGCTAACATAAATAGAGCATAGAAGCAACAAAAACCTTTATTTTCTACATATCTTTCTAGGCCAAATGTTGCCTGTATCGTATTTTTGATATTTTAGGCCTTCTTATAAAACCCATTGCCATTGAGTTGATTCTGACTCATAGCGACCCTATAGGACAAACTAGAACTACCCCATAGGGTTTCTAAAGAACGGCTGGTGGATTTGAACTGCTGACCTATTGGTTAGCAGCCGAGCTCTTAACCACTGTGCCACCAGTGCTTCAGGCCTTCATATAGGACCTTCAATTTATTCAGCCTCTGAAAGTCTTCTTGAATTCTGATTTATTCATCTCATTGGCAAATTATTAATCATGCCATGTGTATCTTTCCAAAGTCATAATTAAAACAAGTGTATAGGACCAGAAACAAAGTTCTAGGGCTTACCAAGTTCTCCTTTTTAGTTTAAATCAATCCATTAGTCAGCATAGATGGACAATGATTTAAAATACTTTACATGATTTACAGCATTTATAAATTGTCAGGCAATTTATAATCGAAGAAACAGAGACCAAAGAGATTCAATAACACAGTGGCAGAGCTGGGATTGGAACTCAGAAGCCTGACTCCTGAGCCCTGGTTAAATAATGCATTTACTTTAACTATCCAATCCTTTGGAATCACAGCTGAGCCTCATGGGACTCCACCCTTTCTGTCTTTCACCCTGCCTAGTAGTGCCATGTTGTTTTCCTCTCTACCTCTGTTCCATTCTTCACTTTATATCCTTAGCCCGCATGTGGCTTCAGGGTACCAGGACCTCCTCCCTACCCTCAAGCTCAACTTCTCCATGACTGTCCCAGCTCAGTGTCTGGTAGGCCTGATTGTGTCTCTGTATCACAAGTCCACATTTCCAGAAAGGAATCTGATTGGCCCAGCTGGTCAGGTGCCCAGTATTGTCCCTGACACCTAGGGCCAGGGTACTAGATCAGGGAAGGGGAGATACAGAACCAAAGGTGTGCAGAGTAGGCTCTTTCAGAAGGTTGAGAGCTTGGTAACCAAAAGGTTGGCAGTTTGAATCCACCAGCCACTTTGTGGAAACCCTGTGGGGAAGTTCTACTCTGTCCTACAGGATTGCTGTGAGTCCAACTTGTTGTCAATAGGTTTGGTTTGGTTTTTGCAGGCAGGGAGGAGCCAAAGTATTGCTCCAGTCTGAGCCCCCTCTGGGCATGTTTGTCAACTTCTTGTGAATTCGCATAGTTACATAATCCTGGAATCTGGCATCTCCGTTTTATAAGACTAGGACCTAGCCAAAAGATGGTGGAAATCCAGATGTTTAGGACTCTATTTAAAGAATGAAAAGGAAAGGAAGTTAATTTAGGTAGGTCCCCAATTAGCACCATCACCCTTTAAACCATCCTTTCAATAATCTGCACTTCATTTTTGACCGAGATTGACCTCAAACTCGTTGGACAATGACAATATTGTTCAGATGTTGGGAATGTAAAGGACCTTTTTTAAAGGGAGAAAAATTCTTTTGATTCTTGAGAATATGTGCTGTGTATAAGAAATCTGTTGGAAAAACAAGTTTTATTCAGTGTTAATTGAATTCTCACTGCAGAGGTTTTTAACTTCTAAATAATTTTCAAATTTTTACCATAAATACTTTAAAAGCTGTGCAAATCTGTGAACTCTGAAAGCACATCTGTATACTCCATTTGCATAAAAAGTGGTTTATAATGTACAGGATTCATATTCTTTTTGTTTTGGAATTTCTCATTCACCATGTTCTTCTTTGATTAGTGACCAAAAAGACCCAAGGCCATTGCTGTCGAGTCGATTCCGATTCATAGTGACCCTAGGACAGAGTAAAACTGCCCAATAGAGTTTCCAAGGAGTGCCTGGTGGATATGAACTGCCAGCCTTTGGTTAGCAGCCATAACACTTAACCACTATGCCACCAGGTTTCCTGATTAGTGACAATTTCCTCAACTATTCTGCAGGTTTTCTGAGTTCCATAGGTTAAAATTTAATATACACACACACACACACACACACACACACACACACATACACATATGTATATATTTGGCTACAACATAGGTTAAAATTTAATACACACACACACACACATATATGTATATATTTGGCTACAAAATATGAATTCATTTACAGCTGCTAGATGCTGGCTTTTTTTTTTTTTTTTTTTAATAACCCTCTACCCTTTTTTTCTTCAGTCCCTCCAACTGTTATATGTTCTAACCTTTCTAGTGTGAAGATGTTTGTCCTTGGTAGAGAATGAAGCAAAGTAGGAGAAGTAGGAGTTGAGAAGTTCTGCTTTTTATTTTATTATGTGTTGACATTACACCATGTTGCAGGCAGCGTACCTAGCCCATCACTTCCTTTTATTCCAAACAAAAGGAAAAAACCATTTTGGTAGTCTCTAACATTTTTTAAAACCCCTTTGCTCTGTTTTCAGGTGTCTTGTGTCTGTTATTATTTGCTGTTGAGCATGTGAGCCTGTTTCCAACCTTTTCTCATGATCTTTTTTTATCTTCTTTTACTCATTCAAGGACTTCCTGTGCAGCAGCGGTGATCTCTTTGAATATGCCTTCCCTTTCACCCTTGTCGGGACCTTGCTCAGTTAGTCAGTGTGTTGCTTTGTTGGGCCTTCTGGACTTACGTTCCTTTTTGGGTCCTGGTGGTAACTTGAAATGTGCCTTCCTGAAGTCTAGAACACATGTCTGGCTTGCCTTGGTAGTTCCCTCTTTGATTGTCAAGAGCTCTTTGGTACAGTTATGTTTTTGAAAAGTATCATTATTACTTTACCACATTTGCATTAATTAGAATCCTGTCTATAGTGTTAGTTCCTCATCTTGTTTCCTGTACCTTCTCAGAGATGAATTTGATGCCAAGGCAAGTCAGCAATGCTTTTAGCTAACTGAGACTTCTAGGAGATGTGTGGTAGTTGAAACCCCTCGTTGCTAGTGTTATCTGCTTCTGAGCCAATTTTTCAATCTATATTGAGAAGGCACCATTTATTTCTTCTATCTGACCAAGTGATCTATGGGATATTCCCCAAGTGATGACATTGAATTCCTTATATCGTTCATTCTCTTCTTCGTTCTCCAGTGAAGCTCGAGTTGACATTAGTAAATGTTTTCATTACTATTTCCACAAGGCTGGCAGCCAAGGAGATTGAGTGCTTACTATCTGTGAGGCCCAACTCTAGGCACACCATAGATTTTCTCAGGTAATACTTCTTAAGGATAGCATTTCTTCTGAATGTACTTTTTTCTCTGTGAACCACTTAGAATTTGTAGTACAGGGCTACTTTTGGAGCTTGCAGCAATTCACTGTGAGTTTAGGAAGTGTTAAGCCATTATTTTATTCCTGTTTCAGACAAAAAAAAAATGCTGTTGATGTGTTTTCACCCTTGTATAATTTTAGATCAGTTCACACAAAGACACTTAAAGAAAAATTATCATTTACCATGTATAGTAATGATAGGTTCTGATAGGAGTATAGGGATACGGACAAGAATATAAAATTCTAGGGATTTTTGGATGTCTCATATTAAAATAGAAAATTTATTAAGTACTTATTGCATGCAAGAGACTTATCTGAAGCCTTATTTAGGTTGCTTCCCATATTAGAGTAACATACCTGATAAAGACTTATATGTGTCCTCATGCCGGTCTCATCCTCAGTGTGTAAGTTAGGTGTATCTGTAACATCTATTATTTTTATTCTCAGCTGCTATATACCTGAGTATATAGGCCAAAAGATTAATATCAGAAATATGGTGGTCTTTTAAAAATCAGATATATTCAAAAGAGGGGTGATCTTGTCCCTAGAGTTAAAGGTGAGATCAAGCTTAATTGCTGAAGGAATGAATGAATGCATCTATCAGCATTAGAACTTAAGAGCAAGGATGAACTCTATCGATTTCCAGAGTTGTCCTGGCTCTGGTGTGCACTAGTGCTCTGACCATGAGCACGTCTCCAAGTGAGATGCAAGGTTTCCTCATCTTCATCATTTTGAGGAGAAGCCTTAAAAAGAGTGAACCCTTTTGTAAGAAAAAAAATGATTTGCTTTTTCAAGCAAATAACCACATTTTACATTATCAGGGTGAATGGAGTTTTTGTTATAACAGTTTGTTATAACTCAGGTGGTTGAGAAGTAATAAGCTAGGATTACAGTTGTATGAAGAGGAGGGTAGAGGAGAGGAGGCTAGGGATGTGGAAAGCTTTTTGACTATTGTGCAAGTTCCTTAGGGTGACAAACTGCAGTTATCCCAAAGAATGCTGGGCTCCAGGCTTGGTGAGGGCAGCTCTTGACATTAAAGGAGATCTGATCTAGCAAGCAGGGTCTGTCGGGGAAGGTCCGAGGCAGCCTGCTGGTCCTGTGAGCAAGGTGATTACACTGTGGCGCCAGGTCATCATTCCCTGCAGAGCAGAAACCTAGCTAGGAATTGGGTTACAAGCAACAGGGTTCAGCTTCTTGATAAGAAGGCTGGCCAGGTCCAGGTAGGGATTTCAATGCCTATCTACATTAAATGGACAAAATCAGGACAGGACTCTGCTTCCAGAAGGGGACTGAAATACTAAGGCAGAAGCTGAGCATATCCTTTAAGTAGATGGAGTGGTTCCTAGAATCAAAGGAAAAGCTCCGCACACAGGTCAAGGATGATCCAAGGCAGCTTGACTAATGGATAGTCACTTCAGGATGCCACAGAATCAGTCCCATCTGTGTTCAGCCTTTCCATTTGCCCATACTGCAAGCTACTGTGATTGGCTTAGTGCGGGCGACATGCCAATCTCTAAGTCAGAGACGGGCAGGATAACTTAATGGACCATCTCCCCCTGCTAGATTGTCTGCAGTGGGTGGGGAGAGAGGTTGTCCAAAGAAAACTGATGGGCTGTTTCCAGGAGGAGCAGATGCTGAGCTAGATAGAAAGAGCGGCAGATGTCCCCTGGACAGAGCCTGCATCAACACTCAGTACAAGGAAGGTATATTGATGCAATTAAAAAGTTTATTTCCCCTCTGGCTCTTGCGGGTGGTCTAGAAATTTGAGACATATTGCTAAACAGTTTCTACTTAATTTTCATACTTTTAAAGGTGTTCGATTCCTTCATTGCCCTGTTGGAAAATGTAGTATGTAAATCTTAACCTTTAAAACACCCAGTTCTTTGTTTCCC
>NW_004444062.1:1565459-1567149 GCF_000243295.1 Trichechus manatus latirostris
AGTTTTGCAGTTAATATTCTTTTATTAGAGTCTACGACTGTTGCAAGCATGACTTTTAATGACCTCAGTCTAGGTCAGGAAACTTGAGCAATTACTATGGTCTCTTTAATGCCTAATATTGGAAGCCATTGAGTGAAAGGATATATAATTGGACCCTCCTGAATATGTTTAGGAGATAATATAATAGATATTCTGATTGCAATTACACCCATACTTATAACTTCAATAAAGTTGACTCTGCAAAAACGTAATTGTTCCACAACAATATTACCAGGGAGCAAAATAATTTTGTATCTTGTTCTCTTCTCCCTCCTACCTACCCCACCCCACATTTCTCGTTTTTTTTAATTGGACTTCAGGCAAAGGCTTACAGAACAAATACTTTCTCGTGAAACAGTAGTACACATATTGTTTTATGACACTGGTTAACAACCCCACAACATGTCAACCCTCTAACTTCTCAACATTTTTTTTGGTGAAAATACACATAGCCAAAGATACACCATTTCAAAAATTTCTACATGCACAGTTCAGTGACATTGACTATGCTCTTCCAATTGTGCTGTTATTCTCACTTAAGATGAAGGCTTACGGAACAATGGTTTCTCATTTAACGGTTACTACAAATGTTGCCCTATGACAATGGTTAACAATCTCACAACACATCAACAATATCCTTACCCAACCCTGGGTTCCCTATCACCAGCTTCCTTAGTCCCTTCTGCCTTCCGGCCCTTGTCACTGGACTCCTGTACCTCGTTAGTCTCATTTGGTTTTACGGGACTATCCACTCCCAGGCTGAACGCTGAACCTCAGAGATAAATTCACCACTGAGCTAAAAGGGTGTCTAGGGGCCATAATCTTGATTTCTCCAGTCTCCTTTAGGCCAGTAAATCTGGTCTTTTCTTTGTGAGTTAGCATTATGTTCTACATCCTTCCCCAGCTCTGTCCAGAACCCTCTATTGTGATCCTGGTCAGAGCAGTCAGTGGTGGTAGCCGGGCACCATCTAGCTGTACTGGACTCAGTCCGGTGGAGGCCTTGGTAGCTGCGGACAATTAGTGATTACATTTTCCTTGTATCCTGTTCTTCTCATTCTCTCTTGCTCCTGAAGGGATGCGACCAGTGGAGTATCTTAGATGACCGCTCACAGATTTTTAAGACCCCAGACACTACTCACCAAGGTAGAATGAGGAGCATTGTCTTTATAAGCTGTGTTATGGCAATTGAGCTAGATGTTCCCCGAGACCATGGTCCCCACAGCCCACCGCCCAGCAATTCAGTCCCTCAGGGAGTTTGAATGTGTCTGTGGGGCTTCCATGACCTTTCCTTGTACAAGTTGTGCTAGTTTCCCCTGTATTGTGCACTGTCTCACCCTTCACCCAAGATACCACTTATCTGTTGCTTATTTAGTATTCCCCCCCCATCCCTGGTAACCAACAAAGATTGTTACATTTTGTGTGTTAATTTTTTCATGGGTTTTTACAATAGAGGTCTCATACAATGTTTGTCCTTTTGTGATTGACTTATTTCACTCAGCGTAATGTCCTCCAGTTTCATGCATGTTATGAGATGCTTCACAGATTCATTGTTGTTCTTTCTCGTTGCATAGTACACCATTGTGTGTATGTACCATAGTTTGTTTATCCATTCATCTGTTGATGGGCATCTAGGTTGTTCCCATTGTTTTGC
>NW_004444062.1:1571780-1572987 GCF_000243295.1 Trichechus manatus latirostris
TTTGTTCCTGCATTATTTTCCTGAATTCTTCCAATTTTTTGTCGGTATTTTCCATGAATTTGTCTATTTTTTCCTCATTTTTGTCTGCTTTTTGCTTCAGCTCTTGGAGAATTCTGAGCAGTATAGATTTGAATTTCCTATGAGGTAGTTCTAGTGTATTATCTTCCAGTGGGGAGTCATCTGGTGTTTTATTTGGATGCCTACTGGAACCTTCCTGTCCTGTTTTTGTAAATGTTTTGATATTGTCTGCTGTCTTTGGGGCATCCAGTCGTTATTTTTCTCATTTATTGATTGTAGATTTGTTTGTTTCGTCCCTTTTTTAAAAAAAAATTTTGACTATATCTGAGCAGGTGGACTGTGTGTTCTTTGTTGTTTGCTCGTCTGTGGGCACAATACTTTTCGCCTCCTTCTCCAAATGGCAGGGTCAGTCACTCAGATATGGTACGGCAGGCAGGTCTAGCTGAAGAGGAGTTACTGGGACGGGTTGTTTGTGGCACTTACTACAGCCACCAGAGCAGGTCGGTAATCAGTGTAGGGCAGGTTCCAGTAGGCCATGCCTGTGCTGCTTGGTGGTGTGATGTCAAGTGCACAGTGCAGGTAGGCAGGATGCAGCAGGGAGATTGTTACCTGTGGAGCTAAGATGGATATGGGAGAGAGGAGAGAGGAGAGAGGAACAGGAGCCAAAAACATACAAACAAACAAAAAAGAATGCTAGGGGAGCTTGCCATTTGAATGGAGAGTTGAGAGACTATTAAATAGAGAAATACAGAAAGGGGAAGAGGAAGAAAAGAAGGAATAAATAAAAATTGGAAAGGTTAAAGAACCGCAAAGTTCCCAGGGATCCCAGCGGTGCAGCTATGAGGTCTGGGGAAGTTGTTCTCTGGTGTTGCAGTACAGCCTGGCTAGAAGGTGTAGAGGTATACAACGCCAGGTATTCAGAGAACAGAAAGTGAAGGAAGATATAGAGAGACGAGAACCTGAGCAATGAAGAAAGAGAAAAAGGGAAAAAGAGGGAAAAGAAAACAAAACAAATTAAAAAAAAAAGAACAAGAAACGCCCCCAAAAAAAACAGAGAAAGAAAAAACAATGAAAAAAGAAATGTCCTCAAGGATCCCTCTGCACTTTTGTGTAAGCCGAGGGCGAAGTCTCCTTGCCACACAGCACCGCCTGGCCAGAAAGGGCTCCCAACTCAAGAAAAGGAAAAGAA
>NW_004444062.1:1573897-1590323 GCF_000243295.1 Trichechus manatus latirostris
TCTTTGCTGTGGAGGGACGGCATGGTGCTTCTGCCTAGAGTGCCATTTTGCCCACTATCCCCCTACATTTCTCTTGTATAACCCCTATGTAGATGATAAATTTTGGGAAAATATGAGACTTGGTTGATATTAATTTATAAAATTGTAAGGGTAAAACCCATTGTTTTACTATCTAGATTTGTTCACTGGTCACAATTTTAATTAAATGTTATCTAAACAAAAAACCCAACCCATTGCTGTCGAGTCGATTCTGACTCATAGTGATCCTATAGGACAGAGTAGAACTGCCCTCTAGGGTTTACAAGGAGCAGCTGGTGGATTTGAGCTACCAACCTTTTGGTTAGCATCCAAGCTCTTAACCACTACACCACCTGGGCTCCAAGTGTTATCCAGATAAATAAAAAATATTAATACCTACATCAGTGTCCTTCAGACTTTTGTTTTTCCCAGCTGAAACATTTTGAAGGGGAGATTGACTTTATAACTTCTGAGGAATATAGGGTGACAGGAACTGTGTGAGTAGCAAGTATGATTCTACATTGCTAACTTAACATCCTTTAATCCTCATACTATGTGTGTTTTATGGGTGAGGAAGCTGAGGCTCAGAAGATAATTTGTCCAGTATTATGTAAAAGTGTTATCATTCGAATGTGAGCTCTCTGCAAAATTTGAATTTGTCTAACTATAAAGCCTATTCCTTTTTTACCACACTCTTCCTTTCTCAGTTCGATAATAAAAATAATAGCTAGGATTTATTGTACGTATATGGGGAGCCAGATACTGTCCTGATGCTTTACACATACACATACACATACACAAAGCCCCCTAAGGGGAGTAGGCAGCTAGAGGTTAAGTAATTTGTCTAAGGTGACATAGCTCTTAACTAATGGACCTAACCTTCTCTTTCACTCCCTAGTCTGTGCTCCCAGGTACGATTCTGTAAGGCCTTCCTTGATTATACTCTGTATTTTAAATATTATTGATTGCCATGTTATAATGAGAAAAAGATGTGTAATATCTAAGCATACAGTGGTTTGGCTGTAAAGAGAATTCTGTTCATTAAATGATTAATCAGTTGTATTTAAAATGCTAAATTTCTTCCAAGACTTGGGTTTTTGCTTGGAGTAGCATCAGACTATGGGTACAAGTGGCATCATACAATGGTAGAATGATCCTGAAAGAAATGGAGAGTCTTTAAGGGTCATGCCAACTCTGCCTCCAGAAAATATCATCTGTTCATCTTCTTTTCATCTTTATCCCCACCACCTAACCCGGGCTTCGTCTTTACCTGGATTATCAGAACAACTGCAAAATGGTCTTCCTACTTAAAACCTTTCAGTGGATTCCTAGCACATAAAGAAAAAAATTCATGTTTCTTGCTTCCTCCCGATCTAACCCTGCCTCTCCTTTTTTTATGCTTCCCCTGTTCAGTATTACTGGTCCACGTGTTTCTGGAAATGCCAAGTTCATTCTTGCCTCCAGGTCTTTGTTCCTGCTCTTGCCCCTGTTGGGTTTGCACTGTCTCTTTCCTTGCATATCAAGTCTCAACTCAGCCCTCTCCTTGGAGAGGCTGTCTCTTACCTCTTGGTGTAAAGTAGCAGCAGTGATAGTAGCAGCAACAGTAACAGTAGTAATAGTAGTAACAGCAACAACAATAAAAATAGCTAACATTTATTGAGCTCTTACTATGTATCAGGCATTGTTCTTCACAAGTGTTAACTCACTGGGTCCTCACAACTCCCTTTAGAGGTAGGTAATATTGTTGTCTGCGTTATACAGATGATGAAACTGAGGCACAGAGAAGTCTGTCAGTCACTTGTTTTATTTTTTTATCACACTAACCAGGATCTGCAATTATCTTACTCTCCTCTAGAAAAAAGGGAACTTATCTCTTATTTTCTACTGTTCCTGCAGTTTTTATAAAACTGCCTGGAACATAGTAGACATTTAAATACGTTGAATGAATAAATTAATGAACAATGAGTCTTATTGATTGGATGGTGATGTTTCTAATGAGAAATGGAAGATTTCAAAGGTAACACTTCTGCTGTAATTGTATGAGAGAGCCAAAGGCCTTTTCACTTAAATAACTGTCGTTGTTGTGATTTTTTTTTCCTTTCCCTCTCTCTCTCTGTTACATTATACTGTGTACGTATAAGCATGGGGTGATGGATCTGGGCAGAGGAAGAAAGGAAGACTATATGTCAGCATACTCAGTAACCCAGCAGTCACTGCCAGCAGGCGCCAGGTGGTTGCTGGCAACAGATATAGTCACTGCTTGCTTATCTTTTCAAATGTGGAGATTTAGCCATGATCATAAAGCACCATTTGACTTCACGTCTGAGTGCTGGCTGCAGATTAAGTAAAGGCAGCCATTGCCATGGAACGTCTTTAGCAAGGTTTATACAGGGAGATGTTTTATTTTATTTTTTAATTTCCCTGATCTTCTGAACAAATGAGGTATTGACTTTTTTCTGCCTGGTGTCCAGTTTTACAGAATTTTAGAGCTGAAAGAGAATGGGAGACTATAGCCTTGCTTCCTCATTTTACAAGGGAAAGGAATAACCCCCAGGGATTAAGTGGTTTACTCAGGGTCATGCAAGTAATTGGTAGAAAGGCTAGGGCTGTCCTTGCAGCCACTAAGTGGAGAGTAGGCTTAATGAGCTCACACTGTTAGGAGAAGAACACTTGCTCGCTTCAGGGTCTTGATCAGGACGCTGACCTGTGCTTTCTTGATAATGTAAATGATTGTTGGAGACTGAGGTGGTCACCAGGAGGATGTTACTTCTACATCCTTATTTAGGAATACAAAATAATATCTTTTTGTAACACATTCAGTAGCTAAAAGTAATATATGACTGTTTATATCACTATACTGAAAGTCCCAGTCCCAGAAGTCTAGAAATGGCATTTGGTCGTTTTATAGCTAAGAGCACAGAATGTAGCCTGGAAAAAACCCTAGTTTGGTGTATAGGAAGTACTAAGGGGTTTTGTCATTAGTCAGATTAAACCACAATTCAGAAAGCAAAACTACTTTTCTGCTGGGGGGAATGTAAGAATCAAGTGGGCCATTACAAACCCTGAATATAGAATTTTCGGTAAACTGGAATTCTGAACTACTGCATCACTGTCAATTCCATTTGGTCTGAGTAAGGAAGCGTCCTCTCCTTGCTCATTTCAAGAAAAGCTAGACCAGAATTGTTTATTTTGGGAGGCTAATGTGATTCTGCTGGCTTTAGGAAACACAGATCTTAGAGAGAACAACGTTGAAGAAAACTGTTTAAGAAGCCACTGTAGAAATGTGCTTTATTAGAGAAAGAGCCTTGCTCATTCCTATTCCTTAAAGTGATGGGCGTGGGACTGTGCCTGCCAAGGTTTGCTCTTTAGAACTTTTAGTTTAAGAAGAATAATGATACTATTAGTGGATATCAAATATCTGACTGAGCACTGAAAGACACTGAGGTGAGTGCCTGATTCTTCTAGAGAACCCAAGGTGTGGTGAAGGTAATAAAGGAGTTTGTGCCTGCTGTCATTATCATCATTACTTTGTGTGTGTACCTGGAGGCCATGTTGAGACGCTCCCCAGAACTTGGAAATGAGTGAAATGAGCTTACCTTCTCATTTCTTTGTAAGATCAACATGTGATAAGATAGTCATCTGTAAGAGGGGCATATTGGTTTCTACCACTGCAGGATTTTACTGTAATTATATTAGAAGATGAAATATTTGAATTTAGAGGGGGATGGTTACAGAGCCCTGGTAGCACAGTGCTGAAGAGTTCGGCTGCTAACCAGAAGGTTGACAGTTTGAATCTACCAGCTGCTTCTTGGAAACCCTACGGGGCAGCTCTACTCTGTCCATTAGGGTCACTGTGAGTCAGAATCGACTCGATGGCAAAGGGTTTATTTGTTTTGTTTCATTTTGGTTAGGGAGAGAGATCCCTGAGTGGTGAAAATTATTTGTGCTCGAACCTAAGGGTTGGCGTTTCAAACCCACCTAACAGCACCATGGAGGAAAGGATTGGTGATCTGCTTTCATAAAAATTACAGCAAAAAAGAAAAAGTTTGGAGCAAAATATGAGGTCACCATGAGTTGGAATCAGCTCCGTAGCAATGAGTTTTTATTGTTTTGGTTAAGGAAGGGGCATATCATTGGCAACACTCTTCTCATCTGTATGGAGGGGAGGAGAAGCATTAGCCAACAGACTTGAAGTATCATGGCCCCATTGCCAAGGTTATTCCAACAGACTTTGAAGATTTTGGTCCTATGGATGCATTGATCCCTTTTGTATGATGGGAGCATCAGATGGCGTCTAAGCACCATTGGATTGCTTCAGTGCTTACCAGTCTTTCCGTGTAGGCCAACATGGGACAGTTGAATTGATTATGGAATTTCAATTACTTTAGTTCCTATGGCAATAATTTCTCATCGTAAATTTAACTAGTTATTGTCTTGGATTTATACATCAATCTTATAGGTTTGGTTAATCTGTGTCTGCCTTTAAGAGGGATCTGTTCTTGGTATATTGCTAACATTTGTTTTTGTTCAGTTGTTAATTCATTCATCAGTCATTGAATGCTTTCTATAAGCTATCCAGGTAGCTTATAATATAATGGGAAACAGGTGAACTGGCAGGTACACTAAAAGGTAAAGAACTACCTCTGCGACACTGCTTGGGAGGCAGTATGCTGGCCTCCCATTTCCGTAAGGCTTAGCATATGAAATGATCATTATCCACCCCTGTAAACTCTTAAGTATAATAGATTACATTTATGTGTTCTTGATTAAGACTAGGCATTTTGATAAGCTCTTTGCATATATTCTTTTATTTAATCCTAACTATTCCAGCAGGTATGGAGTCCCTGGGTGGTGCAAATAGTTAAGCGCTCGAATGCTAGCTAAAAGGTTGGCAGCTCAAACCCACTCAGAGGTGCCTTGGAGACCAGGCCTCGATCTGCTTCTGAAAGTTCACAGCCTTGAAAACCCTATGGAGCAGTTCTACTCCGCGTTTATGGGGTCGCTGTGAGTAGAAAGTGACTCCACTCAACAGCAATTAACAACAACTTTCCAGAAGTGGATACACAATATTTCTATTTCACAGGCTAGGAAACTGAAACTTAATGAGACTAAGTAACTTCCCTAATGTTGCATTTTACTCCTGGTTTGCCATTTACCAAATAACATCCATTTAGCTATACTTGATGTGGGATTTGAACTTGTTCTTTGGTGGGCTTCAGAGTTCATTCTGGACCACCTCGGTACTGACTTAGAGAGGATGGGTTACTGAGGAAGTCCCAGAATCAGTTGGCCAAGCCTGTTGGGGGCCATTTTCATTACATGTGCAAGTATTGCTGTTAGTTGCTGTCAAGTTGATTGCAACTCATGACGACCCCACGTGTTACAGAGTAGAGCTACTCCATAGGGTTTTCTTGGCTATAATCTTATGGAAGCTGATTGCCAGGCCTTTTCTTCCACTATACTGCTCAGTGGATTCAAATCACCAGCCTTTAGGTTAGCAGTCAAGCACAAACCAATACATGCTCTCAAATGTACAACATTATGCTTGGAAAAGCTGCAAGGGATACCAAAGAGTGTGATTAGGATGTATTTTTTTCTCTTGGCAAACTACACACTTAGCATGACTGAAGGACAAAGCAGGCTTCTGAAGGCTTGAACTTCCAGGAGGACTCCGTGAGAACTGTTAATAGATCTCCAACCTCACTCTTTTCCATCATGCAGCCTGCAAAGGGATGAGACAAAAGCTGTCTTAGATGTCAGGACTCCTTAGGAGCATCAAGACAGGTGGATTAAGAACTACTAGTCAATTTTAATGAGTGTATGAACAATCCCTCTAAATTATTAAATTCTAAGGAGCACAGCTTCCCTCCTTAAAACAAAGGATAGAACCTTGTATGGGAAGGAACGGCAATGGTACCATCTTAATTTTACCTTCTTTGGGGTGACTTTAGGGGGATTCTCCCCTTGGTTACCTACCCCAGCACTATACACCGATAGTGAGGATATTGCCCAAGTATGAACATAGACCTCTTTATGTGATCAGCATAGCTGATGAAAGTGGTGATTTGCAGAGAACATCATAAATTCTGAAAGGAACCTATAGAGGAAATAAAAAAAAAAAAAAGCATAAAAACAGAGTTGTCCGGTGCATACTGAGTGGCTATCTAATTGTCTGTAAATGTCCTTTCACTTCTAACTCAGAAGAAGGATGAGATCAAAATTCCTGACCACCTCCCTCAAAGTGTTGGCTCATTAATTCAAATAGAAGAGCCTTATTTCTCTGCTACATGAAGGGAGTCTGTATTGATAAGTTAACCATATGTCCAGACCTAACCTGCGTATTTCTACAATATAGGATTAGAGTTCTTGAAGACTCAAATTATAATAGTTACAAACTCCTACCTTGCAGATTTTTTCCCAGGTGCCTCACCCAAATATTCCAGAGGACCTCTGAGGTTACTAACAAATTAAGCCTGCTCATTGCTAGCTTGTTGTCACCTGCTAGGTGTAAACGGGAAGTCAGATGCATAACACAAGGAGGTACCTGCAACCTCCCAGGAGTGGGCCTCTGTTGCCTACAGGGTCTCCATGTCACTGGTAGTAAACGAGCCTGTGTGGCCAAGCACTGAAGCCCTGACAACCCTGAGGAGACAGGGCAGGGCGATCCACCAGCTCCCATTGGCTGAGTGCCTCACTTTCTGCTTCCAGTGCAGATCGCCCTCCCTCTCTTCCTCAGTACTGCACCCCATCAGGGAATCCCTGAGCAAAACTGCCTGGGCCCCGAGGAATTTTCTCCATAAATTCAGATTCACATGCATCCTTTTCCCTAGGCTTTTCCATAGTGGGTGGAGCCCTCATGGTACAGTGCTTAAGAGCTCAGCTGCTAACCAGAAGGTCAGCAGTTTGAATCTACCAGCCACTCCTTGGAAACCCTATGGGGCAGTTCTACTTTGTCCTGTAGTATAGCTATGAGTCAGAATCGACTGGACGGCAATGGGTTTTAGGTTTGGTTTTAAGGTGCCTGGGTGAAGAAGGCCTAAGGTATCAGCAGTATTCTGTGCCTGGAACCTTCAACCCCCTTTAATGGCCCTATGCTTGACACTTTTCCCTCATTGTGTTTAATGGCCTACTAGTCTAGACTTTCCCTTAATTGTGTTGTTGTTGTTGTTGTTTTCTTTTTAGGAGTCCCTTAGTATCTGCCCTTGGTTGAGGCCCTACCAGTCCATTAGGGTTGTTTGAATTCCTCTGATTCTCATTTAAGAGAAGGCATTGATTCCTGTCCCTTTTGTCCCAGGAGGACCCTTGATGCCATAGAAATTCTTGAACACAAATTAATGGGTGACGGGGAGATGTAATGTCCAATTCCCTGTGGGGGAATTCAAGACCCCAGTGTATATGGGTATGTCTGGGTGAGGAAGGATAGGCAGCTCCTCAGCTAAGAACACCTGAGGGCCAGACATTTACCAGGCAAAAAAAATGTCCAGTTATGTAAGTAAGTACAACCTGAGGACTTCGGCTCAGAGCCAAGTGGAGGGCTGGTTTTAATGAGGCTCTCTGTCAAACCCAGATGCTGGAAACAGTACACTTTGGTCTTTGTGCTGTGGTTAAGGAACATCTAATAAAAGATTTTAAAGATTTTTTTAAGATTGCTATGTCTCTATTTGTGACATTCGAATTGTATAAACCTAGGGGAGAAGCTTGTGTTGTATTTAAAACATGATGTAGTAAAAGGTAATCACTGGCCATGTGATCTTGGGCAAAGCTGCTTAATGTCTTTAAATCTGTAAAACGGGTATGGCATTATCTGATTTGGAGCTATGTGACCTCCACAGTGATGAGTATAAAATGTGACTCTCACTCTGTACCTCTCTTGCTTCGAAAGCTTTTGATGAACTGCAGGATGGTCCAGCTGCAGGATGAGACCCAGACTTCTTCACAGCATGAGAGGTTCTCTGTGACCTGGCCCCTGTGTACTTTTTTATCATCATGTCTCCCCTGCAACAGTAAGGCTGCCCAGATTATACTCCCCTGCATACATTATGCTGTTTCTCACCTGCTACCCCCAGTGCCTTTACTTCCGGTCCTTAACCTTTATAGAATGCCTAAAGGACTTTCTGGTTTCATATAGAAACAAAGCCCCATAGGAATACTTTTCTTTTAGAGTTTCTTACCTGCACTTGGCTATTCTTAGTGTCCTTATCAATGGGTGGAGACACTCTTGCTTGCCCTAAAAAAAAAAGCCCAAATAACCACTCCTTTGCCACTTCGTATTATTTATTCAACAAACATTGAATTTGCCTGCTGTGTGTTGTGCTGGCCTTAGGAAAAGAGGAGTAACACATTACCTATTGCCTCAGGGAGTTCCCATTTGGGGATGGGAGACAGACTCATAAACAGTAGCCAGACTTCCAGGTAAGTGCTTTACTGGGGAGGGGGTAGGTACAGAGAAGGTTCACTGACTGACATCCTGGAAGCCTTCAGAAGAGACTCCATCTTGGCCTGGTCTTATGGGAGGAGTTGACATCGGCTGGCAGAAAAGAAGTACCCTGGTGGCACAGTGGTTAAGCTTTTGGCTGCTAACCACCAGCTACTCCATGGGAGAAAGATGTGACATCTGCTTCCATAAAGATTTACAGCCTTGGAAACCCTATGGGACAACTTTACTCTGTCCTGGAGGATTGCTATGAGTAGGAATCAACTCGTTGGCAATGGGGTTGGTTTTATTTTCAGTTAGGCAGAAAAAGAAGAAAAATGGGTATTTGAGATAGGATGTTGATGGTGTCCCTTTCTAGTAGGGGAGTAAGGGACTGATTAAATCCAATTTCATTTAATTCTCACTAGAAGGTAAAACTACGCATTTTAAAAGACTTCCTGTTTATTCTCTGTTCTTCCAAAACTTGTATATATTTTCAAATGTGTTATCAACATTGCAGCAAGGTGTTACTTGATTGAAATCACCCGAACCTGTTGCATTGCTTAGATGATGGTGAGGTGACTTATAATGATGTTAAGACACTTAAAGTTTGTTGGTGAATATAAATGCTAATTGGAGGAAAGATTAGATGATCATAATGAGTTAGATAACTGTGGTAGCTGTTTACCTAAATCTTAATATTTATCTTTTTTAAATCTTCATCCAAAAAGAAAAAAACCCACAAAACAGAAAAGCATTAAATATGTATGTTAAATTTTTTTAATATATTTTAAATTACCTCTGTCTCATTCAGTCTTGTCCAAAATGATAATATAAACCAGTTTAAAATTCTTTGTTACTTTCGGCATCATTTTATGCAGTGGGAGGATGTAAGTTGAACATATTGTTACCATTTTTGAAAATGGATTACATTTTACATGACAGTTTACTAAATGCTATCTTTTGAATCCAGGAGAAATGTTAGATGTGAAGATTTCCCTTTTTTATTATTAAAAAAACAAGTACACTGTTAAACGGAAACTTGTAGCTTTCAACAGATTTTGGATTCTAGAATAGTTATGAAACGTGTTTTTAGTGTAGATTATAAAATGAAACATTTCTTACCAAATAAGAAGACTATCCCTTTTGAAGGTTATGAGAAGACTGATGATGTTTCAGAGAAGACTTCACTAGCCGACCAGGAGGAAGTGAGGACTATATTCATCAACCAGCCCCAGCGGACAAAATTCTGCAATAACCATGTCAGGTAGGAACTACCAAAGATGCTGTGGGACCAGGCATCCCAACAGGATTCAGAAGGACATCTCTCCTGTGCAGATGAAATGAAAATGCTTGCAAAGAGATTTCGGTTAAACCAGTTACTATTTGAGAGCTTACTGGTATCATTGTGAATGGGCTGTTTCTTTCCCTACTTTCTATCCAATAAAGGAGATGTTAATAAGAATCCAGAAGCAGGAAAGACCTGAAAGGATAAACAGCCATACTATACCAATTCTATACGTAGTGTCTGAGTAATGGAAGCTGCTCATGGGTAAATGACTTTGTCTCAACGCTGTTACTAGAACAATGTATTATAGTTTTTGGTTTAATAGGATTTAACATTTTAGGAGAGATCTTTACAATTCTACCAGAGGACTCCTTTTGGTTAAAAAGTCTTTAAATAGCAGCTTTTTGTAATTGTGAAATTTACTATGGTGTTGAAGATTGTAGATCTGTGGGAATTACTTCAATGTTATGTTTTCATTCCAATAATAATATAAAAAGGATCAGTATAAACACTGGTTACTCTGTACCACCATGTGACCTACGGATCCAAGTGAACACTTCAGTGCTAGCACAGTTTTTCTCCAGTGGCAGAATGACCAGATCTGAGAAATGCCAATCTAAAATTAATATTTACAACTTCA
The DNA here is from genome assembly GCF_000243295.1 of Trichechus manatus latirostris. NCBI lineage: Eukaryota > Metazoa > Chordata > Mammalia > Sirenia > Trichechidae > Trichechus > Trichechus manatus. The sequence continues at coordinate 1,584,257 of NW_004444062.1, forward strand.
AGTTCTATAGTACCATTTCTCAGTTTAAGAAGTGTCTCTTATAATCTCCTTGATTCTCCTTTCTATTCAATAAACAAGAGGAGGGATGTTTCCAAGACTTTGGGTGATATCTCACTGGTTGTGGACATATCTGGTGTGTTTAGTGTGGAGTCCCAGCCAGGTCCTCAAGAGTCCATGAAGAAAATTCCAGCAGAACCCCAGAAAACTTCCCATTTCTTTAAAGTTATCCAGCGAAGGCATCTCTATTTGTAGTCCTCTGGCCCTGCTTAAACTGCTGTTTTTTTTTGTTTTTTTTTTTTGTAAGATTTAATTTTCTATTAGCGTTTTATATACTATTCTTAACTAAAGTTGTTCTTCTTTGTAATGTTAAGCAGAATTGGCCAAAGAGGACAAAAGATTTTACTCAGAAAATAAAACCTGTGGTGTATTCCGTCAGTCTTTACTGTTTAGCCAGTTCTTTCCCTATTTTTCATTTAGGTTAATGACCTTTTGGAATATTCTCCCAATTTGAAACAGTGGGCAAAAATGTTCATCATCTAATTGTTTATATCGTGATAACAGAACTTTGTAAACGTGGGTGTACTAATTGTGGCGTAATTAGTTTTATAATACTTGTCGTTTTTCTTTTCCAGCACTGCAAAATACAACATAATCACATTCCTTCCTCGATTTCTGTACTCTCAGTTCAGAAGAGCTGCTAATTCATTTTTTCTCTTTATTGCGCTGCTTCAGGTAAAGTCACATTGTAAAAACCTTAGTTCAAAGACAAATGATCAGGCATTAATAAATGTTTCTGTTAAGCCCTTGACCAGTGCCCTAAAGATTATATAATAGAAAGAGATAAGCTGGTTCTGGTGGACATTTCCAGCTCCTGCTCCAAGCAGTGTCAGAATTCCACTACCTCTATGTGATTCATTTTGTTGGCTTATTTTAAGCGTTCTGTGATAGCAATGACTGTTCATCTTCAGTAGTAAATGGGGATGGGATTTTTTCTTAAAATATTAATTTATTTTAGTAATGGTAAAAGTGTAAGTTCTAAATCTTGAAATATAAGAATTACCAATTTAAATCTTGTGTTTTTCCTGTATTTGAGTTAGATTCATAGTAAAAAAAAATCAGAACATATGACAAAACATAAAAAAATATTAAAAATGTATTATTCCACCACCCAGACACAACTACTATTAAAATTTGGGTGTATATCCTTCTGGTCTTTTATTTATTTATTTTATTTTCCTAAGAATTGGAGCCTGGGTGGCGCAGTGGTTAAGCGTTTGGCTGCTAACTAAAAGACTGGGAGTTCGAATCCACCAGCTGCTCCTTGGAAACCCTATGGGGCAGTTCTACTCTGTCCTGTAGGGTCACTATAAGTCAGAATCAACTCGAGGGCACCTGACAACAACAACAAGCATTGCTTATTGATTTAGATTACAAAGATGGAATCGTGTAGTGTCTATTGTTTTGTAGTCTGCTTCATTCAGTAGTAGTGTTTGGCTATTTTCCCATGTTATTCACTGTTTTCTAAAATATCATTTTTAATGACTATGGTATTTTAGTATATGACTATACTATATTTAACCAATCTCCTATTGTAGGTGTAAGTCCTACACACCACTGCTTATCATGAAGCTAATTACCATGCACTTCCAGCTATTTAGTAGATACCAGCAAATTGTCTCATTCAGTAGCAATTGACCAAGATAGTAAAATCAATGAAGTATATTTAGGAGACACTAAAACTTTGTTGTTTTTAAATGTTATAAACTTTGTATTTCTCACTGGATTTCTCTCTCTTTTTTTTTTCCTTCAAATAGCAAATACCTGATGTATCACCTACAGGTCGTTACACAACACTGGTTCCTCTCTTATTTATTTTAGCTGTGGCAGCTATCAAAGAGATAATAGAAGATATTGTAAGTACTTAATTTTTATGTACACAAATGTGACTCTTTGTTATGTTTTTATATATATTTTAAACTATTAGTTGCTTAAGTTATTTAATTCTTGGCACAGCTTGTTTAAAATGTCCATTCAATATAACAATATATAGAATATTCCCCCACCCCGGGAGTTGTCACGTTGATATCTATAGGATTAATATTGCAGATGCCTTGTTATAATGTTCCCTTTTTTTGTAGTTTAGTAATGAAAGAACTTAGAGTATAATAATTGACTTGAAGAGAAAACTATATTTGAACATTATTTTCAATTAAGTTGAACAAAGTAAACCTCAAGTCATCTAAATGTAAAGGTTCTTTTTTTTAATTTTGTCTTTTTTAATTTAAATACCACCATTTTTACCTTATTAAATTTTTTTGATTCTTTTTCATCTTATTTTAGTAGTTCTGTAGGGTTGCTAGGAGTGGGAATTGACTTGACAGCAATGGTTTTTTTCAGGTTGAGTTTCCTTTCTTCATTATTTTTTTAAAAGAAAGTAACAGCAAATTTGCTATTTTTTGTCTTTCTGTGGTAGTAGAAAAAAAGAGGAAGTCAAGAGATTTTTTTTCATTATGTTACACTTGTTTTAACTACCTTAGTTGAGGAAGGCAGTACTTTTTTTCTCTGTTCTGTAAGTACTTATTTGCCTGTCTAGAATGATTTGTCAAGCCTTGATAATGTCAGATGGTAAGGTGAAAAAAGGCTGAAAACAATGTTAAGAAAGCTCTAATTTAAAGTTTCCCAAACACTAATATTATTTCTGTATAGAATCCAGTCGTGATTTCATTAAGAAGACATGAACCATAGCATCCCTGGACACTTTAGAAATGAGTCAGCTGAACATTTAGATCATTAGACTCGAAAGCATCTAAGTGTCTTAAGTAAATACAGAAGTTGTATATGTAAAACATCATATTCCTCTTAACTGGAAGAATGATACTTGATGGGGATCATGAGCTTAACTTCTCACCCATATTGCTCTACACAGACTTACCATCCTTTAAATTATGGTCAAATTTGTCAATTCATAGGGGTTGGTCTTTCCTACAACTTTGTCTCTTTCCCTTATGGACTCCTTTCTTTTCTTTGTTTAACCTATTTTTCATTGAGCACATGTTATTTACCAGGCATTGTGCTAGTTGGAGGTTTGTTTGTTTTATTATGGTAAAATACAATTCAGTAACATTAATTACATCTTCTAAGATGGAAGGAATACACAGAGTCACTATACCAAAAGGAATTGGTGGATGTTCAACCATTTCAGGAGGTAGCATGTGATCAGGAACCAATAGTACTGAAGGAAGAAGTCCAAGCTGTACTGAAGGCATTGGCGATAAACAAGGCTACAGGAATTGACAGAATACCAACTGAGATGTTTCAACAAACTGATGCAGCATTAGAAGTGCTCACTCGTCTATGCCAAGAAATTTGGAAGACAGCTACCTGGCCAACCGACTGGAAGAGATCCATATTTATGCCTATTCCCAAGAAAGGTGATCCAACAAAATGTGGAAATTATCGAACAATATCATTAATATCACAGGCAAATAAAATTTTGCTGAAGATCATTCAAAAGTGGCTACAGCAGCGTATCTAGAGGGAACTGCCAGAAATTCAAGCCGGATTCAGAAGGGGATGTGGAACCAAGGATATCATTGCTGATGTCAGATGGATTCTGGCTGAAAGCAGAGAATTCCAGAAAGATGTTTAACTGTGTTTTATTGACTATGCTAAGGCATTCAACTGTGTGGATCATAACAAATTATGGATAACACTGCAAAGAATGGGAATTCCAGAATACTTAACTGTGCTCATAAAGAACCTGTATATAGATCAAGAGGCAGTCATTCAAACAGAACAAAGGGATACTGTGTGGTTTAATGTCAGGAAAGGTGTGTGTCAGGGTTGTATCCTTTCACTATATTTATTCAGTCTGTATACTGAGCATATAATCTGAGACGCTGGACTATATGAAGAAGAGTGTGGCATCAGGATTGGAAGAAGACTCATTAACAACCTGCATTATGCTGAAACGTAGCAACCTTGCTTGCTCAAAGTGAAGAGGACTTGAAACACTTAATGACGAAGATCAAAGACCACAGCCTTAGTATGGGTGAGACCTCAACATAAAGAAAGCAAAAATCCTCATGACTGGACCAATAAGCAACATCATGATAAAGAGAAAAGACTGAATTGTCAAGGATTTCATTTTACTTGGATCCACAATCAACACCCATGGAAGCAGCTGTCAAGAAATCAAAAGATGCATTGCATTAGGCAAATCTGCTGCAAAAGACCTCTTTAAAGTGTTAAAAAGCAAAGATGTCACCTTGAAAACTAAGGTACGCCTGACCCAAGACTTGGTATTTTCAGTCACCTCATTTGCATGCTGAACGATGAATAAAGAGGACCGAAGAAGAATTGACACCTTTGAATTGTGGTGTTGGCGAAGAATATTGAATATACCATGGACTGCCAAAGAACAAACAAATTTGTCTTGGAAGAAGTACAACCAGAATGCTCCTTAGAAGCAAGGATGGCAAGACAATGTCTCAGATACTTTGAACATGTTATCAGGAGGGATCAGTCCCTGGAGAAGGACATCATGCTTGGTAAAGTAGAGGGTCAGCGAAAAAGAGGAAAACCCTCAACAAGATGGATTGACACAGTGGCTGCAACAATGGGCTCAAGCATAAAAGTGATTGTGAGGCTGGCTCAGGACCAGGCAGTGTTTCGTTCTGCTGTACATAGGGTCACTCTGAGTCGGAACCGACTCAACAGCAGCTAACAACAATTATATCCACAACGTTGTGCAACTATCACCACCTATTTCCAAAACTTTGTCATCACCCCAAACAGAAACTCTGTACCTATGAAGCAATAGCTCCTCATTCTCCTTCTTCCCAGTTTCTGATAACCGTTAACTATTTTCTGTCTCTAAGATTTCTAGATATTTCATATAGTGGAATCATACAATATTTGTTCTTTTGTGTCTGGTGTATTTCAGTTAGTATAATGTTTTCAAGGTTCATCCATGTTGTAGCATGTATTGGAATTTCATTCCTTTTTTTGACTGAATAATATTCCATTGTAAGTGTGTGTGTGTGTGAATGAACTCCACAGTAACTGATGAATATACATGTGTGCGCACACACCCACATACATACACACACATATTAAAGAAGTTCTGATTACAGAACAGTGTGGATATTTGAACTCAGAATAAACAATATTAATTTTTTCTAACCTATCAGTTTTAGAAGGAAAAATGATGTCTTTTAGGAAAGAAAGATCAGATAATTTCTTTATGTAGTCATAAGAATCTTCCTGTTTAGATGGAAGCTCAAATTTACATTCAAAACAATTGTTTCATGGCAAGTAACCTAATTTATTTTATGGCAGGAAGGTTGAGGAAAGAGATTCTCACGTGTGAGAATTCTCTGTAAATGGAAAGTAACGTTCAGAATCTCCTTCGGTTTCACTAAGATTAAATTTCCTGTTTGAAGTGAATGTTTCATTAATTAGCTTTTTATTTCTGTCCTTCAGTTGGAAATCTAACCATTGTCTGTCACAGACATGCATTATTTCAGAAATAATTTTCACTTTTTCAATATCTAAATTTGTTTTAGAGCATTACTTTGGACCAAAATTTATTTTCAGTTACTGCCTCATTTTCTTAAGCTCTTTATTAACAAGCAAACAAGAGTATTTTAGAGTTTTATCAATTATAAAATACTCTGTACTGATGCTACAAATTTAACAGAATTTTAAAAATTCATTTATGAATATTTACTGGTAAAAACATTGTTTACTTTCGGAGGCAATAATTGGTCTATTGAAGGTCTGCATTATTACATTTTTATTAGTGAGTATTTTATTCTCAGAAACTATTCCAGTGTGTTCCTGTGTATGGATGTGGCAAGAATTGTTTTCAACAATTCTTCCACAGAGGCGTTTTGAATGCGTTATTTGCATTTGTGCAATTCTGACTGATTGTTTGGAGCGACTGAGTTCACACTGCCAGCTATTATGCCATTCCTCGTGAGTGATGCTGTTTGTTACAATAATAAAATAAAAAACCAAACTCAGAAGGACTTCCGGCAAAATGGCGCTCTGCGCAGAAGCACCA